>NC_080718.1:25068156-25125656 GCF_019097595.1 Hemibagrus wyckioides | reverse complement strand
GTGTGTGTGTGTGTTTCAGGAGAAAGGTAAGAGGAGCATCAGCGCTGTTTGAGCCAATAAAACGCTCCGCTGAGTTCCAGAGCATCCAGGTGTTCCGGGGGGGGTCACACCTTGTGAACTCTGACCTCTGGCCCCGGTGATGCACTCACTGACAGGCAGACATGCACGGCATCAATACACACTGCTGTGCAAGGAGCAGTCACTCAGCGCACACACTAACACAATGGAAAGAAAGCTATTCGGTTGAAAGACAAGGTTAGAGACACATCTCGAGTTGTGTGTGTGTGTGTGTGTGTGTGTATGAGTGAGTGAGTGAGAGAGAGAGAGAGAGAGAGAGAGAGAATGGAACGGGGAAGAGAAAACAACTGTGGATGTTTAAATGTGTGTGAAAAGCCGTAAGAGTAGGAGAGGTCATAGAGTGTGAGGAGGAAAAACTGGTCATCATGGGTTTTAACGTTGGGTTAGACAAACAATCTGTGTGTTAGAATGGTGTATGAGAGAGAGAGAGAGAGAGAGAGAGAGAGAGAGAGAGAGAGAGAAGCTGAGGAGAAAGGATATAGATGTACAGACAAGGAGAAAGAATGCCTGGAACAACAGCTGCCTTGTTCTGCTGAAAAACCCTTGCTTACTGCTTTTTCTCTCTCTCTCTCTCTCTCTCTCTCTCTCTCTCACACACACACACACACACACTAAACTAATCAAATATATGGATGCTCCTTTTCCCCATATATACACTCTCTATTCCAGACTTTCACACCAGCTCCTACTTTCACTCACACACACACTCACACTCACGTCAGAAATTTCATATTAGAATTTGGTGTGGAATTTCTTCACCCTATTCCTGCCCTGCACCCAGAATTAGGCTCCAAAACCCTGACCTGGATGAAGCAGGAGAAATAGAGGGAGGGAGGGAGGAATAGTTGGAGGGAAAGAGGGTGGGGATGGATGGACAGAAGGAAGAAAGAAGGACAGAACAAATGAATGAAAGGAAGGGAACTGAGGAGAATTAAAAGGAACTGAAGAGAATTGAAAGAAAGTGATCTGGTGAGAAGTGAAGGGAAATGAAGGAAACTGAATGTAAGGGAAATAAAAGGAAGTGCGTTGAAGGGAACTACAGGGAATTAAAATGAAAGTGAAAGGAAGGAAAGAAAGAAAGTGGAAGGAATTGAGGAGAATGAAACTGAATGGAACTAGAGTGAACTGAAAAGAAGAACTGATGGGAAGAAAAGAAAATTGTAAGGAAAGAAAGAGATCTAAAGTAAAGAGAACTGGGGTAGGAAGCAAAAGGAGGACAAGAATAAGAATAAGATGTAGAATAATTGAAGAGAATTTAACAGAATTGAAGGCAATGAAAGACAATTGAAGTGAATTAAATAGAAATTAAAGGAGGGGAGGAGAGTTAAAAAAAAGAAAAAAGAACTGAAGGGAAGAAAGGAGAACTGAAAAGGAAAGAGAATTGACGGGAAGGAAGGGGAACTGAAAAGTAAAAAGAACTGAAGGGGGAAAAGGGGAATTGAAAAGGAAAAAGAAATAAAGGGAAGAAAGGGGAAGTGATTGTAAAAGAAAAAGAATTAAAGGGAAGGAAGGGGAATTGAAAAGGAAAAAGAAATAAAGGGAAGGACTGGGAGAATTGAAAAGGAAAAGGAATTAAAGGGAAGGAAGGGGAATTGAAAAGGAAAAAGAATTAAAGGGAAGGAAGGGGAATTGAAAAGGAAAACGAATTAAAGGGAAGGAAGGAGAATTTAAAAGGAAAAAGAAATAAAGGGAGGGAAAATTAAAAAGGAAAAAGAAATAAAGGGAAGGAAGGAAAATTAAAAAGGAAAGACAATTGAAAAGGAAAAAAGACTGAAGGGAAATACAGAGAATTGAAAAGAAATGAGAATTGTAAAAATGAAATAAAATTGAAGAGAAGTGAACTAAAGGAAACAAAAGGAAATGAATTAGATTAAAGTGTATGGTGATCTTAAAGGAAAAGAATTAAAAGTGCTTCATTATAATAGAATTGAAAGGAAGGAGACTGACGGAAACTGAAAGCTGTATAAGGAAATCTTTAGAGCAGGTCATGAAACAGCACAGTGCTAAAGTATAGTAGCACTAACGGGTCAGAAGCTACACTAGACTACATGAAAAGGGCAGTGAGGCATCACTTAAGAGCAGTACAAACATTTTACCAATGATTTCCACCTTCAGACAAAAGTGTGTTATCTACAATCACTCATGACCCCAGTGCTGCGTTCCCACTTCATCTCCCACTCACTCGTCCAGCTCCTCGGCCTCCTCCGTCTTGCTGCTGTCTGCGTACAGGTATTTGCTCATGTCCACAGGACGTGGGATCTTCCTGGAGCTGCCTTTCGGGGGTAAACTCTCCGGCTCGGGTTCATCAAAGGGGTTCTTACAATCGGGCTGCTCGGGATTTGGCTCCGGCTCTGGCTCCGGCTCGTCGAACGGATTCAGTGGATTTGCAGAGTCCTCGTCTTTTAAGGTGGACTCCAGAGGGGGTGGCGGGCCTGATTCTGGACCAGACACATAAACAACAGGAAGGAATAAAACGAGGTCTAGACTGTGTTCGAAACAGAAACAAAAGTGAGAAGCCTTTTACTTCCAATGCTAACATCATGGAGCTGTGATTCTTCTTAAATCCTTATGAAGCCTGATCGATTGATTGCTAATAAACTACAGATACAAGATACAAGAGGAGAACACTCCTCTCATTCTGTAAGCTAATTTTCTGAGACAAGCGTTTAAGCTGAGGGTCATGCACCAGGTTAAAGTTCACTCCCTTACCCTCCTCGTCGGGGTCACTGAACGGGTTGAGGTTCACCGGGTCATCCGCCTCCTCGAAGGGGTTGGAGCTGGTGAGGGTTTGCTCCTGATCGTCTTCCTCCAGGAAGTTCAGCTTACTGATTAACTCTGGACAAAGCAAACAGGAGTGAGGAGACCAAGAGACGATACACACACACACACACACACACACACAGAGAGAGAGAATGACTACACCATTATGACTCATTAATGAATATGCTTAGAATAAAAAAGCTTATGATACATCAATGAAGCAATAATGTATTAAAAAACAAAAACAAGACAGACAACAACCCTGCGTTTTGGAGTGAACCGGATTGAACCGCTTTTAATAATAGTGATTAAAAATCTGATTAAAGTTCTAACTTTACTGAAGCGGACATTTCCACGAGGGATTTTAGACTGAACAATAAGCTAACTGGAACCGACAGAAAGAGGTCAAAGTTCCAGCTCTGTGTTATGTTCTAATGGCTATAATGAAACCGTTGCACATTATGAGTAAATCACCGTCCCATTAAAGGGACATAAAACTGCAACAGGCCAATGAGGGAGGCCTGGTTCACTGCAAACCTCAGAAAAATAAATCAACCCAAAGATCGACCAGAAAACAGGGACCAAATGAAGGCGGCAAGTAAAGAAAATGGAACTGAACCCAAAAGCACTTCACATGTTTTTTGAACGGCGTCACGATACACGACAAACAGCACCATGATGCAAAGAAGGGAGGAGACAGAGGACAGAGAGAGCAAGAGAGAGACGGGAAAGAGAGACAAGAGAGAGGGATGGGAGACAGGGATAGAGGAGTGCGACAGGAGAGAGGGGCAAGAGGGAGGGGAGGGAGACAGGGATAGAGGAGTGACGGGAGAGAGAGACAAGGAGGGACAAGAGAGAGGGATGGAAGAGAGGGAGACAAGAGGTATGGGAGATAGGGACAAGAGAGAGGAATGGTAGAGAGAGACAAAAAAGGGACGGAAGATAGGGACAAAAAAGGGACAGGAGAGAAGGACGAGAGTAAGGAATAGAGGAGAGTGATGGGAGAGGGGGACGGGAGATAGGGATGGGAAAGAGGAAAGGGAAAGAGTGATGGGAGAGAGTGAAAGAGTGCACAGGAGACAGAAGGGAGTGAAATGTGAAGTTAAAGCTGAAAGCTGAAGACCTGCAGGAGAACAGGCTGCTTTGAGGACGTGCTTTGGGCCTTCATCTGCGTCTCCATCTATACTGCTGAGGGCATTTAACTGCCTGACTATCTCTGCAAACAGAGCGGCCAGGCAACAACAAAACACATCAATACTCACACACACACACACACACACACACACACTCATATACTCACTCTCTCTCACTCACACACACACACACTCACTCACACATACACACACACACACACACACACTCATATACTCACTCTCTCTCACTCACACACACACACTCTCACTCACACATACACACTCTCATACACACACACACTCTCATTCAGTCACTCACACACACACACTCTCATTCAGTCACTCACACACACACTCTCATTCAGTCACTCTCACACACACACTCTCATTCAGTCACTCTCACACACACACTCTCATTCAGTCACTCACACACACACACTCTCATTCAGTCACTCTCACACACACACTCTCATTCAGTCACTCACACACACACACTCTCATTCAGTCACTCTCACACACACACACTCTCATTCAGTCACTCTCACACACACACTCTCATTCAGTCACTCTCACACACACACACTCTCATTCAGTCACTCTCACACACACACTCTCATTCAGTCACTCTCACACACACACTCTCATTCAGTCACTCTCACACACACACTCTCATTCAGTCACTCTCACACACACACTCTCATTCAGTCACTCTCACACACACACTCATTCAGTCACTCACACACACACACTCTCATTCAGTCACTCTCACACACACACACTCTCATTCAGTCACTCACACACACACACTCTCATTCAGTCACTCTCACACACACACTCTCATTCAGTCACTCTCACACACACACTCATTCAGTCACTCACACACACACACTCATTCAGTCACTCTCACACACACACACTCTCATTCAGTCACTCTCACACACACACACTCTCATTCAGTCACTCACACACACACTCTCATTCAGTCACTCTCACACACACACTCTCATTCAGTCACTCTCACACATACACACTCATTCAGTCACTCTCACACACACACACTCAGTCACTCTCACACACACTCTCAGTCACTCTCACACACACTCTCAGTCATTCTCACACACACACTCTCATTCAGTCACTCTCACACACACACTCTCATTCAGTCACTCTCACACACACACACTCATTCAGTCACTCTCACACACACACTCTCATTCAGTCACTCTCACACACACACACTCTCATTCAGTCACTCTCACACACACACTCTCATTCAGTCACTCTCACACACACACTCATTCAGTCACTCACACACACACACTCTCATTCAGTCACTCTCACACACACACTCTCATTCAGTCACTCACACACACACACTCTCATTCAGTCACTCTCACACACACACTCTCATTCAGTCACTCTCACACACACACTCTCATTCAGTCACTCTCACACACACACTCTCATTCAGTCACTCTCACACACACACTCTCATTCAGTCACTCTCACACACACTCTCATTCAGTCACTCTCACACACACACACACACTCTCATTCAGTCACTCTCACACACACACTCTCATTCAGTCACTCTCACACACACACACTCTCATTCAGTCACTCTCACACACACACACTCTCATTCAGTCACTCTCACACACACACACTCTCATTCAGTCACTCTCACACACACACACTCTCATTCAGTCACTCTCACACACACACACTCTCATTCAGTCACTCTCACACACACACTCTCATTCAGTCACTCTCACACACACACTCTCCTGCACACAATCATGTGAAGAAAAACTGGTGCAAGTCGTCAGGAAAAAAAAGAAAAGAAAAAGATCAACAGGAAACACATACACCGGCCTGCACAAACATCCAAAAAAAATAACAAATAAACAAACAAGAGTCTGAAGGTTTCACTTCTTCCACAAGTTCCACAAGTTATGTAACACTTATAGCTCAGACTGTAGAACAGGATCACTTTGATGATGGACAGCGCTTGAGTTTTTAAGAAAATCAGTCATGAAGGTCACTTCAGATTAATAACCTTAAATGCAGTCTGAAGGCACACTGATGACCAGACTGATGGCTGGAAGTCTAACACTCAATAATAAACACTTCGTTTTATTTTCATTAATATCCCTGTGGGTCAGGGGGTAAAACCTTAACATTATTTCTGTGGCATCAGACTTTTAGATGCTATAGTGCTCTATTACACATCCAATCCAATTCACTTATACCTGTGGAATGAAATCCTTCTGCGGAAAAAAAAGTGCGACATAAAATAGAAATTAATTTTTAATAAAAAAAATTTCTTAAGGAATCCAGACACCCATTTATACCTAATAAACAATTAAAAAAAATAAAATAAAATAAAAAATTATAATTTTTAAAATATAAAAATAAATTCAAAAATGATTGAAGGGAATTAAAGAAAAATTAAATAAAAAATTTGTTTTCTTAACAATCCTTCTAGTGTCTTTCTGACAAATTAAAACAATACATTAAAAATATTTTTATACATTTAAAAAAATTAAGAAATAAATTTAGCAGCTGGGAACTAGGTGGGTGTGGCCTAAAATGATTGACAGCCCTCTCTCAGACTGTTTTCATAAGTTTTCAAGAAGAAATAATTGAATTATTATTGTCTTTAAAAAAAATAAGTAAGTAAATAAATAAATAAATAAATACCACAAACACAACTCCTGTGAAAGTTACTCGACTGGCAAAGGTGAGGATTATAAGTACAAAAGAGTATCAGTTTGACTGTAAATGAACAGAACGACAATAAGAGGCGACTCTCCATGCTCCTCTTCCTCACCTGTGATTTTGGCGGCTTTCTCCTCCTGATTGACGCGGTTCTCCTCATCCTCCTCGTTCTCCTCCTCGAAGTCATCCAGGTTGCCGATGTCGGCCTGCTTCATGCTCATCAGACTGGCCAGACTCTGCATGTCTTCATCTCTAAAGGAGAAAGTGAAAACGAATGATGCACTGGGCCAGTGAGCAGGTCAAACATGCATCAACACACACACACACCTCTTATATGTTAAAATTATTTATTTATTTAGAGATAGATGACCAGAGTGAGTGACAGAGAGAGAGAGAGAGAGAGAGAGAGAGATGCAGTAATACAGAGACGCTGCCTGTACTGCAGAAAAGGAGGAATGCAGCAAAATGTGTGACTGACTATAACAACCTGAGGAACAACTAATAAGACTCATGCTCCACATATTATTTATATTATTATGATGATGATTATTTTTATTCATTTCCTCTTTTGATATTTATTGATCCTTAAACTAATACTTTGTACTAAAACAATGGAAACACTCTAGTCATCTGAATAAAGCTCACTGAACTGAAGTGAACTGAATTAAAGTCAGAGACAGAGAGATAGAGACACACACGGAGTGAGAGAGAGAGAGAAAGAAGAGAGAGAGAGACAGAGAGAGAGAGCAAGAGAAAGGAGAGAGAGCGCGAGAGAGAGAGCGCAAGAGAAAGGAGAGAGAGAGTGTGAGAGAGAGAGCGCAAGAGAAAGGAGAGAGAGAGCGCGAGAGAGAGAGCGCAAGAGAAAGGAGAGAGAGAGCGCGAGAGAGAGAGCGCAAGAGAAAGGAGAGAGAGAGCGCAAGAGAAAGGAGAGAGAGACAGAGAGACAGAAGGGAGAGAGAACAAGAGAAAGGAGAGAGAGAGAGAGAGAGAGAGAGAGAAAAGGAGAGTGAAAGACTGAAAGATAGAGATAGAGAAAGAGAAAAAGAGTGACAGAGAAAAAGGTAAGAGAGCAAAAGATGGAAAGAGGGAGATAAAGTATGAAAGAAAGGGAGAGAAAGAAAGAGAGAGAGAGAAAGAACGTTAACAGTGTGTTTTTTTACGCTCTTCCTCATGAGAAGCAGCAGCATGAACACACTCGGTCCTGCCTGAGTTTCCACCACTGGAGATAAAACCACAGGATTAGCAACAACTCTAGCTCTCTCTCTCTCTCTCTCTCCCTCTGTATCTTATTCTCATTCCCGACCCTTCGTCCTCGCTCCCTCTTTCTCCATCACCCCGCCGCCAATGCGCTCCAACCTTTCTTTTGCTCGTGCCGGAGCTTATTTGAACGTATGTAATGGAGTTTATTTGTGTGCCCGTGACATCATTCCGGCGGGTTAAGAGGGGTTACGTGCACATAAAAACGTGCGTGGGCCGATAACACAAAAGGCCTGCGCACGTTATATATGCCTCTCACACTCACTTTCTTTAAGAGGGGGTGGTGGTGGTGGTAGGGAGGTAGAGATGTAGGGGTGGTGGAGCTGAGAAAATATATATATACGGGGGGGACAAAAAGAAAAGGATATTCTGTCCAGGTGAGAGATATTTACACTTTCAGGGCCAGCGGCTGGAAATATTTCATCTCTGTGCTGTTTGTTGGGATCGCAGTGACATGAATGTCAAACAGAGAGCGAGGGGAAAAAAGAAAAAGAGTTGGAATATCCGCCTCTCGAATATCCTTTCATTTCTAAAGCGTATTCAGGGGCTGGAGAGAATGCAGGGGTGCCTGTTGCATCAGATTCTTCTCCCAACATGTGGCAGGGTTTTAATCTGACCAGCGATGCTAACAGAGGCGACAATAAGCAGCAGACTGGAACTGACGCGTGAGAAAGACAAGCGCTTTCTACTTATCCCCTTATAAACTCACATAGTGTATGACTGTAATTACTGACTGGAGCTCATGTGCTGGTCGAGACCATGCGTGATCACCCAAAATTGAAGGGAAAAAATAAATGTGAGTAAATGGGTGTGTCAGAAACTGCAGGGATTAATATTTCTCTAAAAAGTTCACACAGAAGGACAAAAAGATCTAGAAAGCAGTTCATTTGGTGAAAACGGTTTGATTAAAGGTTAAGTTGTCTTTATTTGTCACAGATACATTATTTGCACAGTCACATTCTTTCTTCACATATACCATCCTTGGAGGGTTGGGGTCAGAGCACATGGTCAGCCATGATGTAGCACCCCTGGAGGAGCAGGAGGCGTTGCTCAAGAGCCCAATGGTGGCATCTTGAATCTCTTCCTATCAACAACCCAGAGCCTTAACCACTTGAGCTAGAACCTCTCCTTACAGGTTGTAGCTGTAGCTCAAATAGTCACTCTTTACAACCGCAGTGAGGAGAAAAGCATCTCAGAAGGAACGAAGCTCACAGTGGAGAAGCTTCCATGGCAAAAGAGCCATGTCGGATTTCACGCCAGTCAGGTGAGATACAGAAAGCTAAAGCTACACTGATTACAGATCCAGACTGGACGAAGCCCAGGTGATGTGTTTCACTTTTTCAGCTGATGAAGCTCATGCTATATATAGACGAGTGATAGAAACATTTCTTCGCGAAAGAGTCAACGGCAAAAGTGTTTTCTTAGGGAAGCAACGTTGGCCTCGTTGATATGAAAGAATCATGTAGTAAAAACATACACTCAGTGTGTTAAGTGTCAGAGACATGCATTAAACTGTTTCTGGACAGAAGCTCAGAGAGAGTGTGTGTGTGAGAGAGAGAGAGAGAGAGAGAGAGAGAGAGAGAGAAAGACAGCAATAGAGAGAGTGAGAGAAAGAGACAGCAAGAGACAGAGATAGAGAGAGAGAAGGAGACAGCAAGAGAGAGACAGAGAGAGAGAGACAGAGAGAGAGAGAGAGAGAGAGAAAAACAGTGTGAGAGAAAGAAAAAGAGACCGAGAGAGAGAGAGAGAGAGAGACAGACAGACACAGAGAGAGAGAGAGAGAGAGAGAGACAGAGGAGAGAGAGAGAGAGAGAGAGAGAGAGAGAGAGAAATGAAGAGTGATAGATGTGGAGTGATAGATGAGGAATTCGGGGAATGTGAGGAATGTCACTCATTAGTAGAGCGAGAGTCTGTGAGGGGCGAAGGAGAGAAAAAGAAAGAGAGAGAGAGAGAAAGTGTGAGGAGGTAAAAAAGATGAGGCTGTAGATAACAGGTGGAAGAGAGAAGTGAGCTCTGGAGAGGAGGCTGGGTTTCTCTCAGGGGGTGAAGACGGACTCACGTTGCTTTTCCTTCTCGCAGGAAGATGCAGGAGAGTGAGAACTGCAGCGTGGCCGCAACCACCTTCTTGGAGAGAGGCTTGAACTTGAGCTTGACGTCCGTCTGCGTGGGCATGGGGCTCGCGTACTGCTTCATGTTGATGCTGCTGGTGGCCAGGGCTTTCCTCCGACCGGATGGAGACTCCTGAGAGAGAGAGAGAGAGAGAGAAATATAATAAGTAATACTTCAGAGCTGGAGTAATATAGAGAAGTCGCCTGTGCTGCTAGGGACAGAGAGAGAGAGAGAGAGACACAAACACACTCAAAGACACAGACAGACAGACACACACACTCAGACAGACAGACATCATCAGCAACATGAATGTATATAAACATATAGAACATACGCGACTAAACAGATATAAGAGAAATCCTCACGTATCAGTGGGCGGAGCTTCAAGATCATACATCATTACACCGACATTAACTAGCTGGCTAACATCAGCGCAGTGTTGTGCTAATTAATATTTGACACTAAGCGCTATCCTACATCACATCTTAGAAGATTTCTGTCACGTGATCATGTTTGTGAACAGCTGACTGAGCTGAATTTAAGCGCCGCCTTTCTGATCCAAGACATGCCATACTAACACACAGCAGCCCAGAATAAATAAATAAACAAATAAATAAGAGTGTCATTAGGAGTGTTTTCCTGCCATTTCTTCAAAGTGTTACTTCAGAAGAATAAACAACAGGAAGAAGCTCTTGACCTAATCCACAATGCAAAAGCCTTCGCTTGACCTGCTTTAATATGCTATGAACTAACACACACACACACACACACACACACACACACGATATCTTCCTCAATATTTTCCACCTGGTAAATGCAACCTCACCCCCCACAACTGTATATCAAGCAACATGATTTCCTCTGAATGAACTGCATCCAAAGAAAGAAGTAAACAATCTGAACCAGATGTTATCAGGATGTTTGTGTATTAAACCCTGCACTGTCTCTGTATCCGGGACGTGTGAGCGGCTCGGTGGTCAATGGCGCCCCCTGTAGCTCAGAATTCCAGACATCAGGAACACGAGGGACAAGAGTCAGACTGGGGTGAAATACTGTATGCAGCTAAGGTCAAGGGTCACATGGTATTTATGAGCTTTATTTGGATACACAAAGGGTCAGGTGCACTCATACATAAAGAGTCATGATTTAATAAAATTCATTTTACAATGATGACTACATACACAAGCCAAGGATGCAAACTAGTTATAGTTTTTAGCTTCATGAACACAGGTCTGGGTTGGTTTAGCTCACCCAGGCTGCTCTGGGTCAGGTTGGTGATTAGTTAATAAACTGAAGCAATTAAGCAAACGGACTGCAGTCACTAACAACATACAGCTATCAGCTATAACATTAAACCCACTGACAGGAGATATGAGCAACATGGTCAGAATCATAGCTCTCTCACTCTCTCTCACACACACAGTCTCTCTCTCTCTCTCTCTCTCTCACATTTGGTCTTTCTCTTACACACACACACTCCGTACGCTTCTCTCTCTCTCTGTCTCACTCACACATTCGGTCCCTCTCTTACACACACACACACTCTCTCTCTGTATTTCTCTCTCTCTCACACACAAACACACACTTGGTCTCACTCTTACACACGGACACACAATCTCAGTCTTGCTCACTCAAACACACACACACTTGTTCGGTCTCACTCTTTCCCCATCTCTCACTCACACACTCAGCCTCTCTCTGTGTCTCATACAAACGGTGTCTCTTAAAATCACACACACGGTCTCTCTCTCTCTCACTCACAGATTCTGTCTCTCTCAGTCACACACACACACACCTAGTCGGTCTCACTCTCACAGCCAAACACACACTCTTTCTGTCTCTCTCACACACACAAACACACACACACACAGTGTCTCTCTCTGAATTCACTGAGAGCTGTAGCCGGTCATGTGGCAGTCTTGCAGCAGCAGTGCAGCAGGTGCAATCGGTTTCCAGAAGGAGGCATGACCAAAGAGACCGTTTCAGCACTGCAAACACACCTCTCTCTGCCACACACTAGAGTAAAGAGGAGTGTGTGACAGCGCATCCCTGCTGCCTCGCTCCTGTCTGCCACTGCAAATCAAAAATCTCTAATCTCTCTCTGAAGACATTTGTTCAATATTTAGAGGTTAGAAAAAGAAGGCACAGACACATCAACCCCTTTACCCTCTTAAAGACATCCTGACTGCCTCCTGGTCAGAAACATTCCTGACCCAGCATGCCTCGCCCGCTTCCCTGATCACACGCTGCCGCATGCCCACACTGGATCATACCGAACGACTCTTATACGTCTTTTAATGATGCTCTAACACATACCCCACATATTAAACTCTCCTCTTTTCTTTTCTCTCACTTCATTCAGTTTTATTCTTTACAGAATCAGCACAATTCCCTGGATGTTTCGTCACACGGCTCGAAAAAGTGTCTGATTAAAGGAATACTTTCGTAACAGCTCTATTTAATTCGCGCTGCTTTTCATTCAGGCTTCAGCTGCTACGTTTCCTCCGATCACTGACCGGCTCCGTCACTCAGACATATAAATAAATCCCTTTGTTGTTGTCAGATGGGGACAACAATGTGGTCCAGAGCCTCGTCCTCCTTTAGAATGCATATCCCACTCGCACAGATCAATGTGATCACAGATACATATTCCAGACTTGGCGTGTGCACATAAAGAGCGGATGGAGAGAATCTCAGATAGGAATCTTCCCCAGCGGCTGTGTGTGTGAATGGTGTGTGTATAGATATGCATCTGTCAGATAGGTGGTTGTGTGTAGTTGTATTCCCATAGGTAAAGAGAGAGGCCTTATCGACGCTGTCTAAGGGAGACTGAGATGCAGCTACGTGTAGACACACTTTCCAAACGTGTGCACACACACACCTGTATGTTGTCACTGCACCTAAGAATCCATTACACATTACAGAGGTTTTTTCATATTATATTCCTTACTATAGAATACTTCAGCGAATGAATGCATTCACCTGTTAATGAGGATTAATATAATTCTATACAAGCAATTTATTTTTTTTGGTTCATCCCCAAACTGTTACCACTCAAGCACACGATTGTACAGAATGTCCATGTATTATATAGGTATATACAGTTTCCCAGAACTAAGAGCAGTTCCAGCATGACAATGCACCTGTGCACAAAGCCTCTGAGCTCCATGAAGACATGGTGTGGAGGTTACGTTTTGGAGTGGAAGATCTTGAGTGTCCTGCACAGAGCCCTGACTCTGACTCAACCCCACTGGGATGAACTGGAACACTGACTGAACCCCAGACCTCCCTCACCTGACATCTGATGCTGAATGAAAACAAATCCCCAACATCCACTTTCCTACATCAAGAAAGCCTTAAGAGCAGAGTAACAGAAAAGGAGGAATGAATCAGCAAGTGGATGTTCAGCACACACGTACAAGCGTGATGGTCAGGTGTCTACATACTTTTAGCCATATGTTGTACAGCACAGTTGGGGTCAGAGCATCAGGTCAGCCATTTTGTGTTTGAATTAAACTGGTGTAATTTTAAGGACCAGTCAAGTAGGCTGAGTACTTTATTTAGTAATGAGAATGAGTTCTTTCCACACTAACACTAGCTTGCGGTTGTAATGGACATGATGAAGAGCTGAATGAGGCACATCACTGTAGGGAAACATGCTGCATTGTGACTGGAAGTAAAGATCATTGCACAATCCTGTCCAGTCTGGAAGCAGAGATGGGGCAAAACTTGATATCCAGGTGTAGCTGCCTTGCCTCGAGAATAAAAGGCAGGAAACACCCGAGACCGTGATTATCGTAGAGCGACCAGGCCAGACACGTCTCCCTCCTGTTTCTCTTGCTCTCAAACTATGCTGTGGCACAAAATAAAGGGCAACACCTGGGCATTTTTTCCACCATCTTCACTCCACCCGCCCATCTACACAAGCAAACAAATTACCCAGACTTCCACTCCCACCGGGCCTGACCCTGAATAACAGGCTCGACATAGCACTCTTAATAAAATAAAGACGACGAGGGGGAAAAACACTGGCTCTGTGATGGCTCTTGACATTTGTGTTGACATTTGAGCCCCTGTTGAATCGCTCGGAAATATAGCGTGTCATCCCTGAAGAAAACGGTGCCCACCTCCCCCTTCTTATCAAGCAGATTAGCCTGCTGCATTATACCGAGCTAATAGCGCATGTAGATACTTTGTGAATGAATTTTCCAAAAGCATCAAACACTTAAGACGGATTTAGGGCCCACTCTCCGAAAGAAATACTTAGGAATATGCAAATACCCGACGAAGAATTGGGTTTTAACTAGATTTGACGAGCGCAAACAATAAAATGTGCTCTTTTCCCCGGCCGCCGGTGTCAATCAGGAGGTGAGATTAAGAGCCGCGCTTCTGACAATGTGTAAAATGGAAAGGGACAATGAGGCACTTTTAATTTATCACAGGGATATGACTATCAATGCGCTCGCATTGTGCCTCCTGAATTGCTAAACACGTCGCCGAGAGGGGAGATGAGGGCTTGCCAGGTCAGCTGAAGGATGCCCCCTACTGCCATGCTAATGTACTTCAACCTGAACACCAGCAGAGACTAGATTCCTTCAAAAATTTGTACATAATATATACTAAAATATAATATAATGATAAAGTAATTCATCAGATCCAAAGAGCACAAATTCACATAGAGCTGACACCATTTCTATAGCAAACAAGATCCTCCAGTGGAAATATAGTGAAATGCTAATATGTGTAAGAAATAAAACACGTGGGTGATCTGGAGAATCTGGAAACCGAATGGAGGCCAAACTTTTTGTCGCGTTCCTCAATCCATACCAGAGCAATGCTTGCAGCATGGAGGAGACTGAAGGAGGCCACTGCCATTATGGAACATCGTTACCATTACAAGGGTGTACTTGATCTGCAGCAATGTTTAGGTAGTAACATCCGTATGCATGCCAAAGACACAAAGTTTCCCAGCAGAACATCACCCAGGGCATCACACTGCCTCTGCAAGCTTGACTTCTTCCCACAGTGCATCCTGGTGCCATCTCTTCCCCAGGTAATCAATACACAAACACCACTTGATGTCAAAGTGTAGCATCAGTCCAAGCCTCCTTCTTCCATTGCTCCATAGTTCAGTTCTGATGCTTACCTTCACAGGAGTCTACAGGAGTCGTCACGGTCACTCTGATCGCTCTGCATCTTCGTATGAAGCAAGCTGTGATGCTCTGTGTGTTCTGACTCCTTTCCATCAGAGGCAGCATTTACTTTTTCAGCAATCTGTCCTACACTAGCTCTTCTGTGGGATCGGACCAGACAGGATAGTCTTCACTCTCCACACACCTCAATGAGCTTTGGGTTTCCACAACTCTATCATCAGTTCACTAGTTGTCCTTCCTTGGGGCACTTTTGGTAGGTACTAACCACTGCACATGGGGGGAAACCCCACGGTTTTGGAGAAGCTCTCACACAGTTCATCACAATCTGGTCCTTGTCAAAGTCAGTAAAACGTTTACTCTGGTCCGTTTTTCCTAGTTCCATCACATCAACTTCATGAACTGACCGTTCACTTTGCAGCCTAATATATCCAGCCCTTTGACAGGTGCCACTGTAAGGAGATAATCAATACTCTACATTTCACCCGTCAGTGGTTCTGGAGGATCGATGCAAAAACAAGTGTATTAACATAAACCTGTCGGAGCCGCTGTTATAGAAAATGAATCAACACCTACTGACCAATCAGAATGGAGAATTCTTTAGCAGTGCTGTGATTAATTATCAACTGTACACTCCTGAGAGTTCCACATGTATTGAATTGCTTTATTGCTGTATTGAACGAGAAACTTGGGGGGAAAAAATATGAATAGTGAAAGTTAAATATGTAAATGATCTTTCTCTTTTTAACATTTACAGTCAGGCCAAGAACAGAATGGTTCCGAGATGTGGGGGTGAGCTGGCACTATCTGCTTCAGAAGTGGCTGTGTGTGTGTGTGTGTGTGTGTGTGTGTGTGTGATTTTGGCACATCAGGGGACGCTAGCCCAGCTGTCCAGGTATTGATCCACAGCTGGTGCCAGTATAGGGGGTGAGGGTCAGAGCTGTGGGCGGTCCTACCATACACACACGCACCAAATCATCAGTCGGGGCAGGGGAAGGGGCCTGACCTCCTCCTTTTGTCTCATCAGTTCATTAATTAGAGAAGCACCAGAAAGGAAACAAACAGTTCCCTCCTTCCTCCCACCTCATCACACAACCTACTCAATCAAAGCAACACACACACACACGTTTTTGTCTCACGCTAGCAGGTCATGACTGTGACAAAAAAACAAGGTGTGTGCTCAGGATTCAGGGTGCAAGTCGATCGGAGAACAGCGAGATGAAGATGAGAAAAGACACAGAAAAGCGATTCCTGTGCATCTGGATGAGAAAAACTGGAGACGTGTTCAGAACAGAAAATCTGAAGATATCACATATTCTGAAAAGATGAAGATTCTCCCCTTTACCTGATCATTATAAAGAGATTTGTGGAAACTGATCGTTGTCTGTTTTTATATTTATGTAAAGACCACTACGAATGTATCAGTATTGAGTTGTTTTGTTTGTTTATTTATTTATTTATTTATATATATTATTCCTACAATGACATTGTCCACCTGTAAATGTGTACAATATTGCAAAGAATATTTTTTATTTTATTTTCCTAAATTGTCTTCTTGTTGTTTCTGTAATTTATTTATATTTTATTTGTTTAATTATTTCAGTGGTAAGGGCCATCAGTGGGGGATAAAATTATAACCTAAATTGTATAAAGTGTTTTGTTAAACCTTGGAGAAAAATATTTATAAATAAATATATATTTAATAGCTCCTGCTTTTAAAACGCAGTGTTCAGCTCCAACAGGTCAGTGTTTATTACTGACATCTGCACCATCTTTAACTTTCTACTACATCTCTATCTCTTGGCTATGATTAGGGGATGCCCTACAACTACCAGGAGCCCAAATCAGAGATGTGGGACTATCAGAGGCCTGATGGTTCAATAATGCTACTATTCGGGGTATTTTTGTGCGTTTTCCTCATATCACGTGGAATGCACTACAGTCTTACGTTAATATTCATATCTACTTTTTGTTCATTATTTCTCTGTATGGATGTTTTTGTAATTTAACCCCAAAATCAGCCACCATTTTGAGAAATAGTTTAAACTGAAGCAAAATATAAAAAGTAAATGAATAAATAAATAAACAAAAACAATTTAAAGCTAATCTTCATTTAGAAAAATCTGAAATTAAACCTGGTTTCACTGTATTAAGAAAAAAATTCATATGAATCAGTGAAACTCAAAATAAATAAATAAATAAATTTAAAAAATTCCTAGAGGAGGTGAAATCTACCTTAAAAGATACTGAGAAATGTGCTTTATGAGAAATTTTTGTATCACATCCATGAAACAAATACTTATATTTCATTAAAAAATATTTCATTATGTAATTTGAAGTTATAAAAAGGTAAATTTTTTAGCTTCTAGTAGTTAACCCAATATCCATCTGTTAAACCCTTTATATATAAATATCTTAACATTTAGACCAGGCAGGATGTCTCAGGCTCGGTCTCAGGCTTGGTCACAGGCTCAGTCTCAGGCCCGGTCTCGAGCTCGGTCGCAGGCTCAGTCTCAGGCCAAGTCCCGGTCCAAGTCTCAGGCTCGGTCTCAGGCTAAGTCTCAGGCTTGGTCACAGGCTCAGTCTCAGGCCTGGTCTCGAGCTCGGTCGCAGGCTCAGTCTCAGGCCCGGTCTCAGGCCAAGTCCCGGTCTCAGTCTCAGGCTCAGGCTCCAATCAGCCTGGATCCATTCAAACCCTGATCTGACTCGAGTGCTGATCACTGACTCAAAGTATTTGTGAATACATCAATTTAAAACATATTTAATGCATTTCTTCTTCACTTAAAATACTTCCATCATTCCTCTTTTGTGTGTTTAGGTCTCCATCACTGATTTGGCTTTTGTCCTCATCTGCCTGTATTGATTTTTGTTTGGAACTTTTGTTTATTGTCTCTTGCTTGTTTATTAGTATTCTCTACTGCAGCTATTAGCTTAGACTGTAAAGTGTCTTTGAGCTGTGGAAAGGCGGTGCGGTGTATAAATAAAATTTTAGCTATTCTTAATATTATCATTATTATTATTATATTTTTTTACCCTTGTCCCTTATCAGTTCTCTTTTTTCCTGTTTCCAAACATACGTATGCACAAGCTTGGGCAACAAATAATAAAAAAAGACAATTTAAGGTGGTTGTGTTTGTTTTGCAGAAGCGCTTCACATTACCGCTTTCAACTCCCAACACAGGCTCTGAACTGATAAGACGTCCGTTTTGAAGCCGAGGAGAACAAAAGCATTCCTCTTCTGTTCATTTTTCTTTAAACAATCTGTTGTCACCGTTGACTGTTTCCCTCGTTATGTCAGTTCACTAATTACACCAGACATAAAATAAAACAGCTGTAGGAAAATTTTTTCTTCTTTTCGAGCCAATGTGTCTCTTTACGTAAAAGAACGTGATTTCTACTATGCTAGTTATGCTAGTTTGACGCATCGCCCTAAACAACGCCGTGCTACATGTCACAGCTTCTGCACTGTTCTGTAATTGACAAAGATAAAGAACTGCTGAACCAAAAGTGTAAAATGTCTTTCGGAGCCTTTAAAGTGCTTTCCATCTCATTTCTCACTGTCCTCACTGCCTCATCACATCACACTCCACCAACACACACACACACACACCCCCTCTCTCTTATCAGTGAGGTCAGAGCGCAGTGTCCAGTCGTCTCCTTCTCATCACACGGCTGACCAGAAAAATAAATTACAGCCTCCCGAAAACTCCTACCGCTGCAGTACTGCCGAGCGCACACACTCACATGAGACACAGATATATTGGATTAACAGACGAGTTCATTCCATTTTTAGAGGTGCTACCTCATCATTTTCCACCTCATTCCACACACACACACCCGAATGCCCCTACATAGCACCGATTACATCTTTAGCACTAACCGAAATCTACAAGCAGAGGTCCATCAAACATATAAAATAAACAGTTATCAGTAATTTGCTGACAGTGTGTGTGTGTATGACAGAGAGAGAGAGAGAGAGAGAGAGACAGACAGAAAGAGAGAGAGAAAGCGAGTGAGAGAGAAAGAGAGAGTGTGTAAGAGAGACAGTGAGAGAGAGAGAGAGAAAGAGAGAAAGAGTGTAAGCGAGAGAAAGATCGAGAGAGAGAGAGAGAAAGAGAAAGAGAAAAAGAGAGAGAGAAAGAAAGAGAGAAAGTGCAAGAGAGAGTGTGTAAGTGAGAGAGAGATCAAGAGAGAGAAAGAGAAAAAGAGAGAGAGAAAGAGAGTGTAAGAGAGAAAAGCGAGAGAGATCGAGAGAGAGAGAAAGAGAGAAAGAGTGTAAGAGAGACCCTACAGTACCACATGCAATAGAAAGTCTCCTATTTATTGGAAAAAGTGCATGCTGGGTAAAACAGTCCATTCCAGTCCATGTTGGTCTGTGTGTAGACTATAATGAGTGATTATTGGTCCATTATTACTGCGTGATTAGTCCATGATTGAGCCAGGAGAGGGAGATACCAGCGCGGTACGCTCTCACGATGCTCCAGACTCACACCTGTGGAGATGTTTCCCATAACTCAGCAGCGGAGGAAGCGAGCGGTCAGTTACTAAAACAATCAGATTAATACTGGACACTGCACGGTACTTGCACTTCTCGCGTTACTGCACTGCAGTCTAGATCAGACGAACACGCTCTCTGTGCTCCTACAGACGGGATCCGATTACATGCGATGCTGCGGAACGTCCATGAAGGATGTTATATAGGCTATAATGATGATGCTCATAAAGAATCCGTACAAATTCAGGTACATTACAGAGTGAGATCCTGATGTGATGAGACTTCACTGAGAGCAGGTTAATAAATTAAAAGAAAAGAGCTCAGCTGTGTGTGTGTGTGTGTGTGTGTGTGTGTGTGTGTTGCCAGATGTAATCTGCTGCAACAGTGATGTCATAATATTAAGCTACATCTGACCTTTCTGAACCACTGACAGTCCAGGCACAACAAAAACAGCAAGAAGACCTACTGATGGAAAAAGACAAATAAAACACACAGGGATTAGTGTGTGTGTGTGTGTGTGTGTGTGTGTGTGTGGCTAAACACCAACATGCTAAAATCGAACTCTTTTCAGTAGCATTGACTGAGACATTCCCAAAACACACTGAAGTGTCAGGAAAGAGACACACACACACAGAGAGAGAGAGAGAGAGAGAGAGACACTCAGACAGACAGACAGACACAGACAGACTACAAATTTAGATCTTGATGAGTTCAGAGACTTTAACACTCCATACATGCAAAACATGACTATTCTAGAGAAGCTGCTGTCCTGTACAGAGCAAGACTGGCGGTTTTCTTTCCTTCTTTCTTTCCTTATTCCCTTCCTTCTTTCCTTCCTTCATTCTTTTCTTCTTTCATTCCATCCGTCCTTCTTTCTTTCTTTCCTTCCTTCCTTCCTTCCATCTTTCCTTTCTTTTCTTCCTTCTTTCCATCTTTCCTTTCATCTTTCCATCCTTCCTTTCTTCTTTCTTTCCTTCTTTCTTTTCGTCTTTCCTTCGTTCTTTTCTTCCTTCTTTCCTTTTTTCTTTTCTTCCTTCCTTCCTTCTTTCCCCTTCTTTCCTTCCTTCCTTATTTACGTCAAAGAAAAGAAACACAAAGCTGCTATATCATCAATACAAAAAGTTGTCTCAAAGTCTCACAAAGACACCGTCCCACATGAACAGAAAACATATATTCATGTGTGTGTCTGGCGCGCACACACACACACACACACAATGTCCCATAAGAGCGCTGTACGCATGTGTCCAGGTCTCGGCTGGAGACCTCCGAGAGCGACAGGGCTGAAGAACGTTCCAGAAAAGCGGATTAACGCGCGCTCCCAGGTGACGCAGAGACACGCATGGGCCTGCGTTCATGTTTATTTCAGCTCCTGCGTCACACTGGGCAAAGTCAAAACAAAAGATTGTTTCTGTTTACTCAGTGTGTGTGTGGGGGTCAGCTGCCAGCGAGAGTGGTCAAAGCTGGAGGATCCTGGGACAGGAGCGAAGAGAACGAATGAAGGGCAAGGACAAGGCCACACACACACACACACACAGATTTTGCTTTCCACGCTGAGAATATCAACACTTCTGCCTTATTCATGATGCTGAATAACTGAGACTAATAATAACAATAAAGCTGATAATTATATCAATTTTTAGTTTTCTTTTCTCATCCATGGCCTTGTTACAAATCCCTCTCTGTCTCCATCTCACTCTCTTTCCTGGAAGTGAGGAAGATGCAGCGAGTTTTCTATTCAACTTGAAAATCCGAGTGTGGTTTTTGTTAAATTTGGAAGGAAAAAAGCTTCCTTATTAAAGTTATATGTCCCTTTTCGTTAATAAAGAGCGTTTGATTTATTTGCGCCTCCTTGGTCTTTGCACGTTCTCTTTGTAAACACTGGGTCTGTAGCTCCGCCTACGTCACACGTGACCTTCTGACGTGATTACGTAATACGTCCTAGAGCTAGTGCTAGACGAGCTTTTGCGGTTAAAAAGTATACAATTTTTTATTTTTCTAAGAAAATGGCCGATGGTTTGGCTAGATAAAAGCCTTCTTCCTTGGCTGGGATGGTTTAGAGCTCTCGCGGGCACCACTGAAGTCCACTATATGGAGAAAAAATTCCCTCAAAAAAACATCATTTCTTTATGACTGAAGCAAGAAAGTCATGAACATCTTGGATGACCAGGGGGTGAGGAAATTATCTGTAGGTTTTTGTTCTGGAAGTGAATTTCTCCTTTAATCTGAAATATGTTGTCCATTCACTAATACAGTTTTGGATTAGTCAGATATCAGACACTGTCTATTGGTCAGATTGGTGTTATGTTATAAAGTGTGAAAGTTTTAAAACCTCCTGAAGAGAAACACACCCCATGGGCATAAGTATGTGGACACCTGACCATCACACCCAAATGTGGTTCGTCCCCAAAACTGTTACCACAAACGTAGAAGCACACAATTCTTTGTAGACATTCTGTACAGTTTCCCTTTACTGGATCTAAGAGACTCGAACCCTGTTCCATCATGACAATGCTCCTGTGCACAAAGCCCCTGAGCTCCATGAAGACATGGTGTGGAGGTTAAAGTGGAAGATCTGGAGTGTCCTGCACAGAGCCCTGACGCTGACTCAACCCCACTGAACACCTCTGGGATGAACTGGAACACCGACTGAACCCCAAACCTCCTCACCTGACATCAGGGTCTGATCTTACTAATGCTGAATGAACATAAATCCACACAGAAACGTTCTAACATCTAGAAAGACTTCCCAGAAAAGTGGAGTTTATTATAACATGTTATACATGTAGAATCATTTTTTTAAATAATAACAACTAAGTAAAACAAAAAAAAAACAATTCTTGGGAGTCTTAGTAGAATTTTAGGAATCCCTTTCTTCTCAATTTCTAAAAGATGGAAAGCCTTATACCTAGACACACACACTGAGTGAGTGAGTGAGTGAGAGTGAGAGAGAGAGAGAGAGAGAGAGAGAGAGAGAGAGAGAGAGAGAGCGAGCGAGCGAGCTGCTAAATCCATTCATTGACTGTCCTCTAGTGACTAGAGATAGTAGTGTACTGGTGCTTTAGAGCAAATATCCAAGAATTCCTGTAGTGTGATGGTTTAGAAAGAAAGAAAGAAAGAAAGAAAGAAAGAAAGAAAGAAAGAAAGAAAGAAAGAAAGAAAGAAAGAAAGAAAGAAAGAAAGAAAGAAAGAAAGAAAGAAAGAAAGAAAGAGAAAATAGAGTGAAAAAAAGAAATAGAGAAGAGAAGAGAAAAGAAAGGAAAAAATAAACAAGAAAGAAAGAAAAAGAAAGAAAGAAAGAAAGAAAGAAAGAAAATAGAGTGAAAAAAGATAAATAGAGAAGAGAAGAGAAGAGAAGAGAAGAGAAGAGAAGAGAAGAGAAGAGAAGAGAAGAGGAGAAAAAATAAACAAGAAAGAAAGAAAGAAAGAAAGAAAGAAAGAAAATAGAGAAAAGAAAGGATAAATCAATAGAGAAAATAAATACAAATAAAAAGAAAGAAAAAAGGAAAAGAAGAAACTAGAGAACAGAAAGGATAAAACAATAGAGATACTAAATTAAGAAAAAAAAATTCAAGAAAAAAAGAAATAGAGAGGGGAAAAGAGACATCAAACTGGACACTGACTTTTCCCTAGTATTTCCTCCATTTCAAAAATAAAGGAATGTCAAACACACACACACACACACACACACACACACACACACACACACACACACACACACACACACACACACACAGAGTAATCTGGTGCCAAATAGGCCTGCCCAAGGAGCTTTGATGTCAGTCTCACTTGGCGCGCTCCCCTTCACCTCTCTTCCTTTTTTCTTTCTCCTTTTCTCTCTCTCTCTTTCTCTCAGCATGCAAGGACACACAGCGTGTGTGTGTGTGTGTGTGTGTGAGAGAGAGAGAGAGAGAGACGGAGAGAGATGTTTGGCATGTCTTTGATCACTCCGTTATTAGTGAGGTATGCACAGACAAGAGGAATTAAGAATCCTTTCTTCCTCCTCTTTTCATTCTCACTTCATTATTTCCCCTCCATTTTCTGTCTTTGACTTTCTCCTGAACAGACAGGACCCTGAACCTCGTCCACTTCACCCCTCTGTCTCGTAAAAGACCACGCAGGGGATGTTATTAGCGGTGTAACCATATGAAACGCCGGGGTTTTAGTTTCCATTTCCAGCTGATTAGAAGATTCAGCATTAGAAGCGTAGAGTAAGTGAAACTTCATGAGCCTGGGTCTGGGTGCTGAACATCAGCTTTTAATCAAAATAATAAGAACACCAGCTCTCTGAGTCACGCAGCAGGACGCCCAAGAGCTCCCAAACACCACACTCCGGACCATTTGGGGGAATATTCCATCACCTGCTCCATGCTGACAGAGCTAGCATGCTAGCGTGTTAGTACCCTAATGTGTCAGTGCACTATCCTATCAGTAACCTAGCTAATAAGTGCAATATGTTGGTACCAGACCATGTTAGGTACATACCCTAGTATGTAAGAACACTAACAAGTTAGTATGCTACTAAGTAAGTACATTAATAATTTGGTACCTGAGCATGTTAGTAAACTAATGTTAGAACACTTGCATGTTAGTATGCTAGTAAATAAGTACATTAATATCTTACTACCATTACATGTAAGAACACTAATGTTTTAGTACCCTAGCATGTTAGTACACTAATGTGTTGGTACCAAGTACACTAATATCGTAGTATGCTTGCATGTTAGTACTCTAGCATGTTAGTACCCTAGCAGGTAAGTACACTCATGTGTTAGTACCCTAGCATGTAGGAACAATAATATTTCAGTACCCTAGGATGTTAGTACACTAATGTGTTAATACCCTAGCATGTAAGTACACTAATGTGTTAGTACCCTAGCATGTAAGTACACTAATGTGTTAGTACCCTAGCATGTAAGTACACTAATGTGTTAGTACCCTAGCATGTCAGTACACTAATGTGTTAGTACCCTAGCATGTAAGTACACTAATGTGTTAGTACCCTAGCATGTAAGTACACTAATGTGTTAGTACCCTAGCATGTAAGTACACTAATGTGTTAGTACACTAATGTGTTAATACCCTAGCATGTAAGTACACTAATGTGTTAGTACCCTAGCATGTAAGTACACTAATGTGTTAGTACCCTAGCATGTAAGTACACTAATGTGTTAGTACCCTAGCATGTAAGTACACTAATGTGTTAGTACCCTAGCATGTCAGTACACTAATGTGTTAGTACCCTAGCATGTAAGTACACTAATGTGTTAGTACCCTAGCATGTAAGTACACTAATGTGTTAGTACCCTAGCATGTAAGTACACTAATGTGTTAGTACACTAATGTGTTAATACCCTAGCATGTAAGTACACTAATGTGTTAGTACCCTAGCATGTAAGAACACTAATGTTTTAGTACCCTAGCATGTTAGTACACTAATGTGTTGGTACCAAGTACACTAATATCGTAGTATGCTTGCATGTTAGTACTCTAGCATGTTAGTACCCTAGCAGGTAAGTACACTCATGTGTTAGTACCCTAGCATGTAGGAACAATAATATTTCAGTACCCTAGGATGTTAGTACACTAATGTGTTAATACCCTAGCATGTAAGTACACTAATGTGTTAGTACCCTAGCATGTAAGTACACTAATGTGTTAGTACCCTAGCATGTCAGTACACTAATGTGTTAGTACCCTAGCATGTCAGTACACTAATGTGTTAATACCCTAGCATGTAAGTACACTAATGTGTTAGTACCCTAGCATGTAAGTACACTAATGTGTTAGTACCCTAGCACGTAAGTACACTAATGTGTTAGTACCCTAGCACGGAAGTACACTAATGTGTTAGTACCCTAGCACGGAAGTACACTAATGTGTTAGTACCCTAGCACGGAAGTACACTAATATGTTAGTACCCTAGCATGTTAGTACGCTAGTAGGTAAGTACACTAATGTGTTAGTACCCTAGCGTGTTAGTACACTAGTAGGTAAGTACACTAATGTGTTAGTACCCTAGCATGTTAGTACACTAATATGTTAGTACCCTAGCATGTTAGTACACTAATGTGTTAGTACCCTAGCATGTTGGTACACTAATGTTAGTACCCTAGCATGTTAGTACACTAATGTGTTAGTACCCTAGCATGTTGGTACACTAATGTTAGTACCCTAGCATGTTAATACACTAATGTGTTAGTACCCTAGCATGTTAGTACACTAATGTGTTAGTACCCTAGCATGTAAGTACACTAATGTGTTAGTACCCTAGCATGTTAGTACACTAGTAGGTAAGTACACTAATGTGTTAGTACCCTAGCATGTTAATACACTAATGTTAGTACCCTAGCATGTTAATACACTAATGTTAGTACCCTAGCATGTTAGTACACTAATATGTTAGTACCCTAGCATGTTGGTACACTAATGTGTTAGTACCCTAGCATGTTGGTACACTAATGTGTTAGTACCCTAGCATGTTGGTACACTAATGTGTTAGTACCCTAGCATGTTGGTACACTAATGTGTTAGTACCCTAGCATGTTGGTACACTAATGTTAGTACCCTAGCATGTTAATACACTAATGTGTTAGTACCCTAGCATGTAAGTACACTAATGTGTTAGTACTCTAGCATGTTAGTACACTAGTAGGTAAGTACACTAATGTGTTAGTACCCTAGCATGTTAATACACTAATGTTAGTACCCTAGCATGTTAGTACACTAATATGTTAGTACCCTAGCATGTTGGTACACTAATGTGTTAGTACCCTAGCATGTTGGTACACTAATGTGTTAGTACCCTAGCATGTTGGTACACTAATGTGTTAGTACCCTAGCATGTTGGTACACTAATGTGTTAGTACCCTAGCATGTTGGTACACTAATGTGTTAGTACCCTAGCATGTTGGTACACTAATGTTAGTACCCTAGCATGTTAATACACTAATATGTTAGTACCCTAGCATGTTAGTACACTAATGTGTTAGTACCCTAGCATGTTAGTACACTAATGTGTTAGTACCCTAGCATGTTAGTACACTAATGTGTTAGTACCCTAGCATGTTAGTACACTAATGTGTTAGTACCCTAGCATGTTAGTACACTAATGTGTTAGTACCCTAGCATGTTAGTACACTAATGTGTTAGTACCCTAGCATGTCAGTACACTAATGTGTTAGTACCCTAGCATGTCAGTACACTAATGTGTTAGTACCCTAGCATGTTAGTACACTGTGTTAGTACCCTAGCATGTTAGTACACTAATGTGTTAGTACCCTAGCATGTTAGTACACTAATGTGTTAGTACCCTAGCATGTTAGTACACTAATGTGTTAGTACCCTAGCATGTTAGTACACTAATGTGTTAGTACCCTAGCATGTCAGTACACTAATGTGTTAGTACCCTAGCATGTCAGTACACTAATGTGTTAGTACCCTAGCATGTCAGTACACTAATGTGTTAGTACCCTAGCATGTCAGTACACTAATGTGTTAGTACCCTAGCATGTCAGTACACTAATGTGTTAGTACCCTAGCATGTCAGTACACTAATGTGTTAGTACCCTAGCATGTCAGTACACTAATGTGTTAGTACCCTAGCATGTCAGTACACTAATGTGTTAGTACCCTAGCATGTCAGTACACTAATGTGTTAGTACCCTAGCATGTCAGTACACTAATGTGTTAGTACCCTAGCATGTCAGTACACTAATGTGTTAGTACCCTAGCATGTCAGTACACTAATGTGTTAGTACCCTAGCATGTCAGTACACTAATGTGTTAGTACCCTAGCATGTCAGTACACTAATGTGTTAGTACCCTAGCATGTCAGTACACTAATGTGTTAGTACCCTAGCATGTTAGTACCCTAGCATATCCACTTGTGGAAACAGTGTGCTTAAGACAAGCAGGTTTCATTCATTATAATAATGACAATAATAATATGAACCATCTGCAGCTTCTCATGTTCTCAGCTCTCTGTTTCTCAAACAGGAAATGGAACAGAACTGTTTTAGTGGCAAAGGAAAGAAATTCACTGAAGCCCTTTTCCAGTAAGACTCGGCAAATTCACTTTCCTAATATTTGTCCAGGAAAAATAAAACAGCTTTTAGTGTCCAACCTGGATGAAGACGAGTGTGTGTGTGTGTGTGTGTTTTCAGCTTTAGGAGGCATACACAGAGTCTCTAAGACAATGAGTGAATGTGTACTCTAGCATTACAGTAAGTCCATCTGTGTGTGTGTGTGTGTGTGTGTGTGTGTGTAAAATATGCTTCTGTGCGTGAATACATGTTTGTTTTGTGTCAAAGCATATGCGTGTGTGTTTAATGTGTTTGGCTCAGAGTGTGTGTTGTGTGCATCTCTCTCTCTCTCTCTCCCTCTCTGCTGGGCAAACAGATGGACTTGAGACTCAAGATTGGACTGGCACAGAGTGTCTGGTACTGATCCAGAAACAAAGAAGGAGGGCGAGAAAGAGAAAGAGAGAGAGAGAGAGAGAGAGAGAGAGAGAGAGAGAGAGAGAGATGGAGGAAAGGCAAACAGACATGCATGCAGACTGAAGACAGATAGGCAGACACCGGCAGGCAGAGAGAGACAAAGAGAGACAGAGAGCAAGAGAGAGAGAGAAGAGAGAGAGTTCGAGGTCCTCCATTCTTTAGAAACAACTACACTGATCAGGCATAACATTATGACCACCTGCCTAATATTGTGTCAGTCCTGTCAGTGGACTGACAGCCCTGACCCGACGAGGCATGGACACTACTAGATTCTTGAAGGTGTTCTGTGGTATCTGGCACAAAGATGGGCCCCACCTCACAACTAACAGGACTTAAAGGATACTTTTGATAGATACTGACCCCTGCAGACCAGGAACACCCCACAAGAGCTGCAGTTTTGGAGATGCTCTGATCCAGTGGTGTAGCCATCACAATTTGGCCCTTCGTCAAACTCGCTCAAATCCTTAAGCTTGTCCATTCTTCCTGCTTCTAATACATCAACTTTGAGGACAAAATGTTCACTTGCTGCCCAATATATCCCACCCACTAACACCCACTCCCACCCATTAACAGGTGTCATGATGAGGAGATCATCAGTCTTATTCACTTCACCAGTCAGTGGTCATAATGTTATGCTTGATCAGTGTATATTTAGGTGTTAGATTAATGCACTGAGCTCATTTAAATACTCTCACACCGGATTGAGACTCGTGTCAGAGTGTGATATCACATGGTCGGTTTTAACATTTGTGTTTGTGTACTAAAAAGAGGCAGGTAACACTGAACCTGTACACTCTACACATTGTACACATGTACACATCAAACCAACAGAATGTTATAAAAACTGGGAACGCCTATTATAAAATATAACCTAAGCACCTGAACATCTACTACCTTTAGGGGTAAATGATGTCGGTTATTATGGCACTTACATGAAGGCTTTTGAGCATACTACCAGAGAGGAATAATAAGTGCTTCTTTAAGTAAAATTCCATCATCTCCTGTTCCTGTCATGTCTCCTGACTCAAGTGGGTGTAATGACAAGGTTCAGCCACAAGGTGGAGAGAGTCACAAAGCATCAGAGCAAAAATGCTGTTAAAGTGACTGACTAAGCTTTTATTTCCACAGTCATCATCACTGGAGTCTTAAATGAAGGGATATAAGGAACTTTGATCAAATAATGTTTCTGAGTATGTGGGATTATTATAGTGTAATTATTATATGAAGCCATACTGAACTTTTTATGCTTTGTGTGCTACTCTGCCCTTTCACACACACACACAGAGAGAGAGAGAGACAGAGACAGACAGACAAACAGAGACAGGGAGAGAGAAGAACAGACAGACAGAGACAGAGAGAGACATACACAGAGAGAGACAGACAGTCAGACAGACACAGAGAGAGAGAGAGAGAGAGAGAGCGCAAATGAATTAGACAGAGAGAGAGAGAGAAAGCAAAATAGACACACAGAGAGAGAGAGAGAGAGAGAGAGAGAGACAGAGACAGAGACAGACAGACAAACAGAGACAGGGAGAGAGAAGAACAGACAGACAGAGACAGAGAGAGACATACACAGAGAGACAGACAGTCAGACAGACACAGAGAGAGAGCGCAAATGAATTAGACAGAGAGAGAGAGAGAAAGCAAAATAGACACACACAGAGAGAGAGAGAGAGAGAGAGAGAGAGAGAGAGAGAGAGAGAGAGAGCAAGCAAATGAGAGACAGAGAGAAAGCAAAAGAGAGAGACACAGAGAGAGAGAGACTTGTTCTATGTTAAGCTACAGCTGAATGACTTCAGTTACCTGAAATCTGGACATTATTGTGACAGTACAGTGACCACTACAGGAGTGTTTCCAGCACACAGGTACAGTGGAACAGAGCTTATTTATTTAAGACTGATGTGCAGCACTCACATTCTCAATAACGAAGGTCCAGTCTTTATCTTCAAACTCCTCTGCATGAGGGTCCTGCAGGAGACATGACCACAAATCATTAACAAGAAACAATCCAAACGTAGAGATCTACTCACTTCCTCTGAACACAAACCTCAGCTTCTCTGTGAGATGTCTAAACACATCTGTCTTGAAAACATCAGGCTATTGATCATTTATATATCATTTTAAAAGCTCTCTATTTGTCAGGTAAAAGGAACACTCTCTCAAACTCTCTCCAGAATCTCAGCTTTCCAGGCGGTTCATCTCTACAGTACTATACTTCTACACTGAGGGGCTGCATGTGCTACTTCCTGTGTCCTGGGATATTAATGTGCCAGAAACCGGGGGGAAAAACTGGGAAAGAAATTTAACTCAATGAACCTGAGACATTTTCTCTCCTGTGTAAGGTACAAACATGTCCTTCCTTCTTTTTTTCTCCCTTCCTTCTTTCCTCCCCCCTTCCTTCTTTCATTATTTCTTTCCTTCTTTCCTTTCTTCTTTCTTTCTCCTTTCCTTCCTTCTTTCATTTTCCTCCCTTCTTTCCTTCCTTCTGTCCTTCATCCCTCCATTCCTTTCTTCTTTCTTTTATTCTTTCCTTTCTTCTTTCCTCCTTTCCTTCCTTCTGTCCTTCATCCCTCCATTCCTTTCTTCTTTCTTTTATTCTTTTCTTTCTTCTTTCCTCCTTTCCTTTCATTCTTTCATCCTTTCCTTCTTTCTTCTTTCCTTCTTTCCTCCCTTCCCTCTTCCTTCTTTCATTATTTCTTTCCTTCCTTTCTTTTCTTCTTTCCTCCTTTCTTTCCTTCCTTCTTTCATTTCCTCCCTTCTTTCCTTCATCCCTCCATTCCTTTCTTCTTTCTTTTATTCTTTCCTCCTTTCCTTTCATTCTTTCTTTCCTTTCTTCTTTCCTCCTTCCTTTTCTTCTATTCTTTCCTTTCATTCTTTCCTTCTTTCATTCTTTCCTCCCTTCCCCCTTCCTTTTCTTCTTTCCTCCTTTCCTTCCTTCTTTCATTTCCTCCCTTCTTTCCTTCCTTCTGTACTTCATCCCTCCATTCCTTTCTTCTTTCTTTTATTCTTTCCTTCTTTCCTTTCATTCTTTCCTTCCTTCTGTACTTCATCCCTCCATTCCTTTCTTCTTTCTTTTATTCTTTCCTTCTTTCCTTTCATTCTTTCCTTCCTTCTGTCCTTCATCCATCCATTCCTTTCTTCTTTCTTTTATTCTTTCCTCCCTTCTTTCCTTTCATTCTTTCCTTCTTTCATTATTTCTTTCCTTTCTTCTTTCCTCCTTCTTTTTCTTCTTTTATTCTTTCCTTTCATTCTTTCCTTCTTTCCTTTCTCCTTTCCTCCCTTCTGTCCTTCCTCCCTTCCTTCCTTTCTCCTTTCCTCCCTTCTGTCCTTCCTCCCTTCCTTCATTATTTCCTTCCTTCTTTCATTCTTTCTTTCCTTCTTCCCTTCCTTTCTTCTTTTTTCTTTCTTTCCTTCTTCCTTCCTTCCTTTATTTATCTCTTTAATTCTCTATTTTTTCTGTCTCTCTTTCCTATCTTTATTTTTCTTTCTTCTTTCCATTTCTCTTTCCTGTGTGTGTGTGTGTGTGTGTGTGTGTTTGTATATATGTACCTTAAACAGGGTGACAGTGATCTCCACGTTCTCAGGAACAGGCCACACCACCACTCCTCTGTATGGGTTTTTGATGCCCGGTTGCCAACTATGAGACTGAGAGAGAGAGAGAGAGAGAGAGAGAGAGAGAGAGAGAGAAGGAGACGGGGGAAGAAAAATAAACCCAGACAGTGTTACACACGACTCAGACACTTCACTGCATCATTTTAACAGGAAACAAACAACTCCACTTTCCATAAAATGTCAATGTTATGCTGATCGGCTCTTTTTAACTGACTGAAGAATTAATTAAATAAATAATAAATAAATAAACAATCCAGACATCCAGCTAAAACAGCTGTAGGTTTTCGTAGGTTGTTTTCACATATCGAGCGTTTAGTCCGTTTGAATCGAACCCTGGTGCAAGTTTGTTTAATTTATAGATTTGAGTTTAGACTAAATTAATGAGACTTGTGACGATTTCCTGTAGTGTGAAAGTGTTCTGGGATACTGCTGCCTTTTCTCTGGCATGGAATTTATTTATTTATATGGACCAATATAAAGAAATAAATAAAAATAATAAATTGCCTTCATTTATCACATATACATTACAGCACAGTGAAATTCTTTTCTTCGCATATCCCATCCTTGGAGGTTGGGGTCAGAGTGCAGGGTCAGCCATGATACAGCGCCCCTGGAGCAGAGAGGGTTAAGGGCCTTGCTCAAGGGCCCAACAGTGGCAATTTGGTGGTGCTGGGGCTTGAACCTCCAATCGACCCAGAGCCTTAACAACTTGAGCCACCACCGGATTCACCACGTGTGTGAATGCATCCGTAAACTAAATACATCCTTAAACTAACAGATTGTTTGATAAAAGTCTAAAACTAAATCAGGTAAAATGCTGGTGATTAACACACGTCTGGATTCGCTGTGGCACACGCTCCGGAAATCCGACCTAGTCGTTTCTCTGCGATGATCCCATTTCCCAAAACAGAGCAGATCCAAAAGCGGCGTGACGATGATCCCGACCTGTCCGGGCAGCTGCGTGGAAATGGAGTCTTCCCCGCCCACCGCGTGCATGAATAAAACAGACAGTTGTGCACCGCTGTAGATTTTTACACGCTTCTTCACGGATGAGTTACGCTGCGGCCTGTCTCGACACGGATCCCGGAGGAAGTGGAAACCGAACACCTTACACACACACTGTCACAAGCGCTGGATGACGTGCCGACGTCGATACAACGGACTCGAAAACAAAAGTGTGTCTGTAAGTCGAGTTGAGATTTGGGCTCCGGATAACACGAGACCTCTCAGACACAAGGCCGAGTGTGTATTTCTTGCCCCAACACATCCTGAGCTGAAAACACGATACTGCAAGAAGCGTCGAAGCCAAGTTTCATTCTTATTATAGATCAATAATGAGAAATTTATTTTTGTAGTTCAAGTCGTAGTGGCAGCGTAGTCTTAAATATCTTAAAAAATAAAAATACTTACAATAAAGATCATTCAAATTAGCATTGATTAATGTTTACGAGGAAGATGTATTCCTAACTGCAAATAAATTAGAACGGCAGGAGAGGAAAAGTCTGTGTGGGCGTGTCAGATCAAACACTGACGGACAGCGCCGTCGCCATAGCGACTCCTGAGGGTTGCTGATGCTAGAAAAGCAACACCGGGTGCCGTAAATGTCATAAACGTAACAACACGAGGAAGAAACCTTGCTAGAAATCAGACTCTAGAGCTAACCCGTGGTCTTCTGGGTTGATGACATCATACATCGATACACACCAGGGGTTAGGAAGTAAAACACAGGTTCTACACACCTTGGAGGATTTCCGTCGACTCCTGCGAGTCCACACCACCACCAGTTTGTCTGGTTGCCTGAAAGAACAAATCAATGGAAAAGTCAAAATCTGGAAAGATTAATGGATTTAAACAGATGAATTGAGACATTAACCAGAACTCAGATGGAGATTATATTCCTGGTTAGATTCTGTTCGGTTGTGAAGAACCCTAACATGGACGAGGACCTCCAACATGGAGATTAGAGGCTTTACACCTCAAGCTTTATTCTATTCTCCAACTAATTGCTAGACAGAATCATTATAATGGCATGCAGCCTCCTAACTTCATCACAGTGTGTGTGTGTGTGTGTGTGTGTGTGTGTGTGTGGTTACCTGATTCGCATCCCCTGCCCAAGCTGCCCAAAAAAATTTGACGCACAATTTTAACTGCTTTATTATTGGTGGCACAGCATTAATTACCAGAGATATTTTATTGATTAAAAATTATTTAATTCATTACATCTCTTTTTTTATTATTCATTATAACTGGTTAGCTTAATTAGAGCCTCCATATATTATAATTACATTACAAAAGACTGGAGACTTCCCCCACTAGACTTAAAGTCTCTTAATCAGAAATAATGAAACCACACACACACACACAGTGCACAGCTACAATCATGGCAGAGGCAGAATTTAGACCAATCAGAGTCAGAGTGTTAAATAATCAGGCACTTAAAGACAGAATCAATCATAATCAGAGCGTCAGACACACAAACAAAATCATACAGACACAGAGAAAATTAGCTGATTACATTTAGAGTGTCGGTGAGGCAGACAGCAAGAGAGTGTCAAGTGAGGCAGACAGACAGTATACAGCAAAACAGAGAGAGTATGCAGTATGACAGAGAGAGTGCATCAGCGAGACAGAGAGGGAGTCAGCGAGACAGAGAGGGAGTCAGCGAGACAGAGGGGGGACTGTCAGCGAGACAGAGGGGGGACTGTCAGCGAGACAGAGAGGGAGTCAGCAAGACAGAGAGAGTGTGTCAGCGAGACAGGGGGACTGTCAGCGAGACAGAGAGAGGGAGTCAGCGAGACAGAGAGAGGGAGTCAGCGAGACAGAGAGAGGGAGTCAGCGAGACAGAGAGAGGGAGTCAGCGAGACAGGGGGACTGTCAGCGAGACAGAGAGGGAGTCAGCAAGACAGAGAGAGGGAGTCAGCGAGACAGAGAGAGGGAGTCAGCGAGACAGAGAGAGGGAGTCAGCGAGACAGAGAGAGGGAGTCAGCGAGACAGAGAGAGGGAGTCAGCGAGACAGAGAGAGGGAGTCAGCGAGACAGAGAGGGGGAGTCAGCGAGACAGAGAGGGAGTCAGCGAGACAGGGGGACTGTCAGCGAGACAGAGAGTGTGTCAGCGAGACAGAGAGGGAGTCAGCAAGACAGAGAGAGTGTGTCAGCGAGACAGGGGGACTGTCAGCGAGACAGAGAGGGAGTCAGCAAGACAGAGAGGGAGTCAGCAAGACAGAGAGAGGGAGTCAGCGAGACAGAGAGAGGGAGTCAGCGAGACAGAGAGAGGGAGTCAGCGAGACAGAGAGAGGGAGTCAGCGAGACAGAAAGGGAGTCAGCGAGAGAGAGAGTATACAACGAAACAGAGTATACAGCCAAACAGAGAGAGTATGCAGTATGACAGAGAGAGTGTTTCAGCAAGACAGAGAGTGCATCAGTGAGACATAGGGAGTCAGCAAGACAGAGGGAGTGTGTCAGCGAGACAGGTGGACTGTCAGCGAGACAGGTGGACTGTCAGCGAGACAGGTGGACTGTCAGCAAGACAGAGAGGGAGTCAGCGAGACAGAGAGGGAGTCAGCGAGACAGCGAGGGAGTCAGCGAGACAGCGAGGGAGTCAGCGAGACAGCGAGGGAGTCAGCGAGACAGCGAGGGAGTCAGCGAGACAGAGAGGGAGTCAGCGAGACAGAGAGGGAGTCAGCGAGACAGAGAGGGAGTCAGCGAGACAGAGAGGGAGTCAGCGAGACAGAGAGGGAGTCAGCGAGACAGAGAGGGAGTCAGTGAGACAGAGAGAAAGTCAGTGAGACAGAGAGAAAGTCAGTGAGACAGTCCCAGCTGAATCAGTTAGACACTATAGATCTGGGAATCCCAATATAGATCAGCTACAGTAAAACACCCAGTAGACACTGTACTGACTGTAATCTGACAGGCTGGTGTGTGTGTGTGTGTGTGTGTGTGTGTGTGTGTGTGTGTAAAACAGAGACAGAGATGATTAGCCTCAGGCTGTATATTTCTAAAACATCTCTGAAGGAGAGCGCCGTTTCAAATAATCACCCACTCAATCAAGGAGTGATATCACACACTGGCTCCAGGATATCAGACTCCTGATGCAGAACTGGGATGAGTCAGGCACTTAAAATGCTCATGAGTTTCTTTAAATATAAATTCATTCATTAATGAAAAATGTTAAAAATGCACTCTGATCTTCACATTCACTGAGCCGGGACCGGCGCTGACCCGAGATTACTGAGATCATTAGTGGATCATTCTCAGCACAGCGGTCACACCAACATGCTAGGGTAGTGTGGTGTGTGTGTGTGTGTTGCTGGGCCTTAGGGAAAAATTTAACTACAAAGTTGCCCATTGTGTCTATATGCTTATGACTATCATCACCACTCTCTCTCTCTCTCTCACACACACACACACACTCTCCACATTACCCATCTTCTATTTGCTCTCACTCTGATACACAGATGATCTTATGCCTCGTAAATGCAGGATTCTGCACCGTTTTGCTAAACCATGTGACATCTCTTCATCTATCTGTATCTGCTACATTTAGTCCTTTATTTCTTTTGACCTTTCACCCAATGCACAGTTAAACAGATGAACATGAACAGACAGGTAAACAAGCTCACCAGACACACAGAAAGACAAGTAAACAAACAGGCAGAAAATCAGACAGACACATAATTAGACAAGCTGAGAGATGAACAGACTAACTAAAGCAAACCTTGTATTACTTACACACACACACACACACACACACAGTCTGAGGAAGTAAACACACACGGGTGGAGGACAGGAAGTCCACCATACACAACCTATATGTGTGAAGACAGATTTTGGATTATTTTACATATCAAGCTGGTGTTAAACACCAATAACTGCAATAATCATTGAGCCAAAAGGACGTGAAGTTGTTCAGCAGGCAGCACTGAGCCCAGACAGCCCCCAAACCTAACACTGAAATAAGACCACTGCTTTCAGAGAGACAGAGAGAGAGAGCGAGAGAGAGAGAGAGAGAGAGAGAATGAAAATAATGATGAAAATAAACATGATGAAGATGAAGGTTATAGTTAGAAGTTTAAATTGATATGGAAGATTATGACGATGATTATGATGGTTATTATAAAGGCGAAGATGATCGTGAAAGCTATTATGATGGCAAATATTATTGATCACAAAGGTTATGATGATGGTTTTTATGATGAGGAAGGTGTTGACGAACATTATGATGATGAAGGTTATCATCATGAAGGTGATGATGACAAAGGTTATGATGACGACATCAGCGAGGCATATACAGACACTAAACAGGAAACCTTATGTCCTCAGGACACACACACACACACAGAGAGAGAGAGAGAGTGAGAGACACAAAGTGAGAGACACACAGTGAGAGACATGCACACAGAGACACACAAACACAAGCACAGAGAGACACACACAGTGAGAGACACACAGTGAGAGACACGCACACAGACACACACAGAGAGACACACACAGACACAGCTCTTCAGTAGTACAGTGTTCAGAGAGTGTGTATATTCTGCATGTGACAGGTGACTATACAGGAGCATGTACAGTCTGTCTGAAGGATAAAAAAAACAGGAAATAATAAAACACTCCTTCACTCTCTCCTCCTCTCACAGGAAGTGTTTTAACTACAGAACATAAAGCACAGACGCCACAGACTCCCAGGCCGCTCCATGAGGCATTGTGTGAAAGTGCAGAAAAGGAAAAAATCACATCTACGACTGCGAATGAACGACGCCAAGCTCTTTAAAGAAGGTACAGAGATGTCTCTTCTACATTCTCCCAAAAATCACATAAAAAAGCTGCATAACGACAGGAAGTGTACACTCTGCCCCACGGTGTACGTCAGATTTGTGTTCCAGGAAAACAATTGCTGGAAACTCTTTAATAGAATCTTCTGGAAATTTCCGAAATATAGGCAAGATCACCTCGACGGTGACCATTATCTAGTCTGCTCTTTTCATTTGGAACGAGTTTTATTCATAATGCACAGCAGATGCACTCAAAAATTTACTCTCGGTGTTTTTCCCGGATTTCGTCTCATCTGCTTTTATTATTGAGGGAAAAGCAGATCAGCATAATTCTGCATTCCTTTCTTAAACCGCGTAAAGACTGCAGTTTAATATCAGTCAAGGACACGGGCTGCTCTGAAGGAGTGTAACATGCTCGAGTCTTATAAAGAGCCTCTCCTAGCACAAGTGAGCTCTCACCTTCACATTTATTCGTTCTGAGGACGCTTTTATCCAAAGTGACATTTGTTGGGAAATTCGTCTACGGTGCTCGGGAACCTAAAAGAGGCTCTTGGGCAGTCGTGGATTTAAACTCGTAACCTTTCGGTCACTTGAACAGAATATGAACCTGTGCTCCAGGTAATAGCCTGCTATCTTTCAGGCTACGTCTACGCTAATCCGGATAAATTAGAAAACGGCGTTTTCGTCTAAAAACAGTGTGTCTGTTTTTTAATTGTTTCCCAAAAGTCGGTCATCCACACTGAAACGACTGAAAACGTTTGCGTCATTTCCGCCTGGCGTTTATTTATTTCCCAGCTCTATGAAACATTGCAGCAATGTGTCGAGGAAATTAGCCGCGGCGATATGTTGAGGAAATTAGCCGAATTGGTCACATGACTGCATCACATGACTAGAAATGCGTCATCGTTTTCACATGCATAAGATCGGCCTGCGTTTTCACATTTATCCACTTTGTAGAGAGTTTTCAAAAAGATTCGTTTTCGTTGACTAAAAACGCTGTCTCAGTTTGACAGAAGGCCAAAACAGATAGAAAAACATGCGGTTTTAAATTAAAAAAGTGTGGACATGGCCTCAGAGACTGACACAACAATCCATTCCTACCCATCAGAGGGAGGAGGGGGAAAAAATAAAGATATCACATAATACGTTCTGATGCTCCTCAATGAAACATATTTCAATGCAGTAAACTGGTTCAATTTGTAATAATAAATGAGTAAGCAAACAGCAGAAATGACTTTTATGCTGTATGAGATGATCCTGATTAAGTGTCCAAAGGAACAAGCCACAAAGCTACTGGGAGAATATCCTTTGGACAGATGAGACAATACTGGAGCTTTTTGGCTCGTCTCATCAGCTCCACGTGGAACATGGAGGAGGTTCGGTTATGTTCTGGGGCTGTTTTGCTGCATCTGGCACAGGGTGTCTTAAATCTGTGCAGGGTACAATGAAATCTCAAGACTTTCAAGGCATTCTGGAGTGAAGTGTGCTCTTACATGAGTCCTCCAACAGGATAATGACCCAAAACGCATAGCTAAAAACACCCAAGAATGGCAAAGAACAAAACATTAGATTATTCTGAAGTGGCCTTCTATGAGCGCTGACCTAAATCCCATTGAACGTCTGTGGAAAGAGCTAAAACATGTAGTCACCCTTTAAACCTGAGACGAGGAGTGGGCCAAAATACCTGTGGACAGGTGAGGAAGTCTCATTGAGGATTACAGAAATGGGTTGGATTTTTAAGTTATTTCAGTGACCACTGGCTCCACCAATTCAAGGGGCACAAACATCTCAGCAAGCCGTATCACACATTTTGAAAGAAAAATAAATCACAAAAAACCTCTGGATGGATTATTTGATGCACACTGGTGATAAAGTTAAAACTTGCACAGCCGAATATCGACTTTAAGACAGTTTAATATACCACAATATCAGAATATGGTGCTGGGTGATGATTCAACACAATCCGTCATGCCTGTTCCTCTCTCTCAGTCTCAACACAGCCCAGAACACACTAAACGCATTTAATTGACCATAAAAATGGAAAACATTCCTTCTCCCACAATCCCAAGGAGTCTGTCTCATGACTTTTATTACTGGAGGCGCTCTCTCTCTCTCTCTCTCTGTTTTAATGACTCGACATAATGCAGAATTCCACTCTAAAAGCTGATGTTATTTATTTCGATCTATCTACTTGGATTCGTTATACATTCACACATTTGGGAGAAACGTTTGTCCAAAGTGAGATATAAGCGAGACAGAACATAAGCCAGGCACCAGGTAAAGCTGCAGCACAGACGATGCTGTGCTATGTTACATATTTAAAAAAAATAAATAAATATTTAGGTGAAAATGCAGACCCTTTTCGGGCCAACGTCACGATTACGTCACAGCGCTACTAGCTGGAGGCAATACAAAGGGGAAAACTGGAGGCGGGCAATACAAACCAGTACAGAGTCAGCTACACAAGGAAGGCAAATCTCATCTTGTCGTTTTGTGTGACAGAATCGACAGAGTATAGGGTCCAATTTGAAGTTTTATCACATACCTGCTGCCAGTGCCGGACAAAAAAAAAACGACCACAGCTGTGGTCAAATGCAATAAAATGAACAAACTGCACCTTTTTGCGTGTACGTTAGCGAACTGGTAGCTAATGACCGGAGACTAAAGAAAGGAAACTGTTTGGGTCATCTTCCTTTCTACAGTTGCCAGAAGCGCTCGGTTTTTCTATCAGACAGGTGTAGATATCAGGTCACTCAACCCGGAGGTGATCCTGTCACATCGTCCACCCACCGAGTGAGCGTGTTCAGGTCAGACAATCCGGTTCCGTCCGCTAAAAGTTCTTCTTTTTTTTTTTCAAATAACATTCGCGGTCCTGGACAGTGAGTGACCCAACATAGTCAGATAAATTCGGTCAGGGAAATCTTTCTGCCTCCACCCAAGCACCGCCCACAAAACAGATAAAGGGTCTATATGATGATCCAGGTTCTGTTTACTTTCATACAGACACCAAAGACAGTAGAGTGAGTGTTGATACCAGTGTGTACCGGTGGGTGAGGGTGGGTGATGTGACCAAAACATCAGATCATGATACGATCTTCTCAAAGGCATTTTTACGGTACATGATATGTGTCACCATGTACAAGCATCCTTCTACCATTTTTATTTATAGACTTATTTCATATTAATGAAAACAAGAAAAAATATTTTGTGCTTTTATTTATAAAGAAATAAGCTGCTTCAAGATGGTATTTAAAAGAATGCAATAAAAAGAGATAATTATCTGAGTAAAGTGCATCGTTTATCACAGTGTTGATATTACATCATCATCATCATCATCATCATCATCACAGCCACACCGGGGAACTGAGCTCACTGAAGGTCCAGAACTCAGACTGTTAGAGCGGAATAGAAATCTTTATCCTCAATGATCTTTACACTAAAGCAAAGAAAAGAGAAATATTTCAAACACATTAACTACATCCCATGTTAGAGCCATTTAGACACACACACACTTCTTTTCCCTCCACCTCCCCCTCACTCCTTCTAACTCTCTCGTTCCTTCTCTCTCCCTCATCCTCATCCTTCTCTCTCTCCCTATCCCTCGCTCCTTCTCTCCTTATCACTCACTCCTTCTCTCACTCCTTTTCTCCCTCCCTCTCCCCCGCTCCTATTCTCTCCCTTTTCCTCGCTCCTTCTCTCTCTCTCTTCCTCACTCCTTCTCTCCCTCCCTATCACTCACTCCTTTCTCTCCCTCTCCCTCGCTCCTTCTCTCTCTCTCCCCCTCACTCCTTCTCTCTCCCTCGCTCTCACCCCTTCTTTCTTTCTCTCTCCCTGGTTCTCTTGCTCACACAAAGCAGAAAGCCTGAATTAAACCCCAGCAATGAAACCTAGAACTGAACTAAATTATCTTTACAAGCTCACTGACACCTCTTCTCAAAAGCAGCCTCTGTATTCATTAGCATTTATGAAATCAGAACTCAGAACACACACACACGTGCGCGCGCACACACACACACACACACACCCCTCCCTGCAGCACAGTGTAATGGAAATTTTCCTTTATTGAGTTTTTGATGGAGCGTTTAAACAGCTTTATTGGCCTCATTACTCGAAGATCTTCAACAATGCAACAATGAGAAAAACTGTGTGAGAGAGAGAGAGAGAGAGAGAATTAAGGGAGGAATAAACATTTATACGATGTATCACAATGCCTTCGTCAAAGATTTTACATCAACACAAGAAACACATTTTGTTTTGTCTTTCTGAATTCAGGAAGTTGTGCATCTACATAAACATGGAGCTGAGCCGCTTCCATAAGACATGTTCACATCCAAAATGAGAGAATAGAGAGAAATTGGTGAGAAACCTTTGTGGCAAGAATTCAATCCAGAACCTTCTGTTTTGTTTTTAAAGCTGTGAAAAATTTGGGAACACTCTGGCTGAGGCTGATGGTAACAATAAGACCTTCTACTCAGACAAGAGCTCTACTCTAAAAAACCTGTTACACCAAGAATAAACACGTGCATTAAAACCCATCAGGTGTTACTTCCCCTGACCTAGCGTTAGCAGGAACAAGCGCTCGGGTGAAAAAACGAGAGCTAAATCTACTGCAACATTTATAGCTCTCCATCAGCTGTAAAAAAAAAAGCAAGGATTTCGCTGTTCTCCTGCACACCTAGGATGAGAGGTACAACACACCATCCTGGTGTATCTTCACACACACACACATTATAGAGCAAAACAAAACAATATCCACTGATTCGGAAACCAAAATGTTGGAAGAGAACATTTCCACAGGAACAAAAACAACTTAATAAGCAGAAAAGTTTAAAAACAGTATCTCTCATTCTCCTCCTTCTCTCTCTCTCTCATCTCTCCATCTCTTCTTCTCACTCTCTCTGGCGTCGCCTCATCCCTCGCTTCCTCTCCCTGTTAATAACTGAAAGCATAGCAGCTACTCACTGTCACTGATGGAAGATATAACCGTTCTACATGTGAGGAAGATTTCAGAATCCAAAATAAATACTGATCTTCATGCAGAAATATACTTTTATTCTGTTTAAGCCTTTTCTATAGTCATACATATGTGCACACACACACACACACACACACACAGCTGAGATGCAACGGCATTAATCCAACACACACTCGCGTGTCTCAAGCACATTGGGAGAATCAAACATGCCAATGCCAAAGCATCTCTGTCCATCTGGTCAAACTGTAATGTACACAAAGATGAAAACTCTGACCTCACGTTCAAAACACAAGATATGGCGATAGTTCTGGACACAGTGCCGCATGGTGCTGTACTGGCTCTAGTCTTTATGTTAGCACTGTAACACTAACACACTGTTTATTTTTAAGCACAGCAGATCTTCAAAAAATGACCACAGGATTCAAGCAGTAGCTATCTTGCATACACGTAAACATTTACGTAAACACACACACACACACACACACACACAGAGGTCTATGTTCAGCTCAAAGCAGCTATTTATTCAGTGTCATTACAGCGCTCACTGAGAGGGTGGAAGCAGACGTTCGTTTTAAACCCCAAGTCAGGCAGACGCCCATGGAGGCAATAGTCTCTTACAGCCACTCAAATGGAAGCACTTCATTTACAGAGAGAGAGAGAGAGAGAGAGAGAGAGAGAGAGAGAGAGAGAGAGAAATAGTGCAGAGAACATGAAGGAAGCACATGGCCTCAATGATTATCTACTAGAATATATATACATTAAACATATATATATATATATATATATATATATATATATACACATTATACATATATATATATATACACACACATACACACACACACATACACACACATATATATAGATGCATGTTTTAAATATAACTTAAATTAGTACTGCATATCTGTTTATTCAATTAATATCCGTTGTATTTTTTGTATATATTTTATTCGTTATTATTTATTTGCTCTTACTGTTTGTCTACACTGTTAAAACAGCCATGCCAATAGAGCACACCTTGAACTTGAGAGAGATAAAGAGAGAAATAAAGAGGGGGAAAGCGAGTGTGTGTGTGTGTGTGTGTGGTGGGGGGGGGGGATGGGGAGTGCGAGGGAGAGGGAGAGGGAAGAAATGGAAGGAGCAAGAGAGAGGAATATAGAGGAGGGAAGACGGAGAGAGAGAAGGGGTGAGGAAGAGAGAGAGAGACATTGAGAGACAGAGAAATAAAGAGAGAGATTCAAACAGAGAGATGGGGTTAGCTTTAATCAGACAGTGGGCTGAGAAAGCTCTGGATTTTTGATGCTCTCTTGATGAAAGTAAAATCAGAAATCAGGCTCTTATGCCTGCAATGCTGGTCAAAAATTTGCTAAACACTAATCTGTGTGTGTGTATATATATGTGTGTGTGTGTGTGTGTACAGAGGAAGCCAAAATAGGAGTAAAGATCAAATCACTGGTGGCCAATATAAAAACATTCTCCTGATACACAATAACAACTAAATAAAGTGACTTCTCACGCTCAGGAGCAGTTCTGGCTCATTTTCTGCTCAATTCCTTCTGCACCACAGATCAGTGTTTGCAAACCAGCAGCTGTTTATTTATTATTTTTCTGCATTAAAGTCTCAAGTACAGAAGAACAGAGCATTTCAGATGTATGGCTTGGTGTCATGCAGGAATAAAATGCGAGCTATTTGCAGAGCTCCAGTCTGGTGAACGTCTGGTTTTCTTCAGTGTCATGAAAGTAGAAACAGTAAGTAATGTGACATGTTGAATAAATCACGTTCCTCTGCATGTGGAACCGGTTGTGGATAGCTTACACACTTCACACACTAATGCTGACCGGATCGGTTGAAGAGGTTCCTGTTGACCGGGGTTTTCGATGGGAAAGAGGTTCTGATGGACCGCAGCCAGGCTCATAAAACGGCAAACAAACAAACCCACCAGAATGACGACGATCTCCGTCTCACACGCATACTACTGTAAAGAAAATATCACATACCCGGCATCACTGATCTGAAATCAGCCATTATTACTACTTATGTCACTCTCTTTTAGCTAAATCAACAATAATTAACAGAAATACTCTTGCAAATCTTATCCAAAAAAGGAAAAAGAAAGCTTCCAACATAAGCATCAGATCAGACTCGCAAACCAAAACCATATTCAGGACCGAGAACAATCAATCATCAACAGCAATAAATCCAATAAACGTCCGAGATCTTGATCTGTATACCAGGATTCAAAGAGACTTTTGTACGAAAATCACATAATAAATGTTGTCTTTATTTATTACCAAGTGTTTTTAAAAGGTCAGTGATCTGGGCGAAGAAAGGCAGCTTTAGTTAAACCTTAATCTGATCTCAGATCAGCGGTCAATCCTTAAAAAGTTGAATTGGTAACTGCTGACCTTCTGAGAATGAGACTCTTATTGCACTAACATGAACATGAACTAACATGAACTTCACTTTTAACTGACCCCTGACTCACAAAAAAGGACTTTCTACACTAATGACCCCCGACACATTTATGTAGACATCACCGGCTACTACAGCTGTAACACTCGAGTCAGATCTCAAGCTGTTTACTATAGTGATTTAGCTTTTTATCCGATTTATTGCCAGTTGTCACTGTTCTCCATCCTTGAGCATTGGTGCCGCTAAATATGGTGACTGACCGTTGTTTTTTGGTGCTGTTGCTGAAGAAGAATGGGATTGTCTAGTTTCAGTTAAAATACACTATATGACCAAAGGTCTATCTACACCTGACCATCACACTCGCATCTCGTTCCAGATTTATTCGCTTTTTGCTGTTATAATCAACTGTGAAGCTTTCCACTAGATGTTGGAGTTTGGATGTGGGGATTAGTGTTCATTTAGCATTAGTGAGATCAGACACTGAGGTCAGGTGAGGCGGTCTGGGGTTCCAGTTCGTTGGTGTTCCAGTTCATCCCAAAGGTGTTCAGTGGGGTTCTTCCACTTAACCTCCACACCATGTCTTCATGGAGCTCAGGGGCTTTGTGCACAGGAGCACTGTCATGTGAAAACAGGGTTTCAGTCTCTTTGTTCCAGTTAAGGGAAACTGTAAGGCTACAGCGTACAACATATCCATGTAATGATGGATATGACGCTCAGGTGTACACATACCTTTGGCCATAAAGGAAGGTGGTACCTTGCTGAAAAGCATGTTGCTTCCATCTCTGTATAATGCCTGTGTTGCTTTTAATTGGTGCAATGGTTCATTCATGCCACACAGTGAAGATCTGATCTTTTGGTCTTAATCCTACCTTGACCAAATTGGTTTTGACCAGATTTCAGCTTGGACAGCTCCATCATCCCACAACTGTAATAACTCGCTTTGTCATCAGCTATAACTAAACTAGTCAATTCATTTCTTTTTGGATAACAAATTAAAATAATGATTAAAAACACAATCACCCATACTCTGAGTGGTCCAAGAAGAGAGATCTATTTATGCGGATATACTACTAAACCATGCGCACACACACACACCAAAATATTTCAAGCAGAGAGAAAATTAGTGATGGATGTGTCAGACGTAAATCCATGATGAGGGTTAAATACTCAGAGCTTGGCTGCAATGGAGGGTTTTTCTCTCTGTCTCGCCCCTGCTGATTATCCTGGCAGGGAGAACCGTGCTATTGGCACCGACGGCAAACACGCTGTAGCACAGAAGATCCCGCCCTGCAGCACCACACACACACACACACACACACACACACACACAAATCCACTGCAGCATAACTCAAACTCCAACACCTGAGCTAAAACTCCTAACAATGAACCTGGATCAGTAGGGCTGGACGATGTGTCGAGATCATTAACACCGTGATAAATCATCACAGATTTTGTGATATAAGGATGGCAAATTATCCTTCTCCTTTTAAATCAGTACAGCTGTTTTACTGGCTGTTCTCAGCAGCTCTGTACATCAGTGATGCACGCTGTGAAGAGTAGAAATGTCTTCATCACGCTGTAACGTGATATTTTGGTTATATCTCCCACCTCTATGGACCAGTGCGTTACTCTGTACTAACTATTGTTGTTATTGGCTGTGCTAATCATTCAACAACAAAAACAAATCCACTACATAATTCAGTTAAATTTATTGCCTCGAAATTCCTTAACATCCAGCCAGAAAAAATGGTCTAAGAAAAACCACCTCAGCTCTAAAATCTTCTCCTCTACCATTTCCTTCCCCGTTTACACTACAACACCATATCAAAATGGTGGATCAAAACACAAAACAGTAAACATCCTTTAAAATGAGTTATACAGAATATACAAGGACTTACTGTAGATCAATCAACATTCAGACACAGTCACTTGTTAAATCTATAACACTGACTCTACAGTTCTTATCTGAGAAGGAAAGTGCTGTATGTCACACTCATCACTAGCCAGCTTGTAATTCGTAAGCAAGAAGACTAAAAAAAAGTCAACAGTGCCCCAAAATGTCCAAGTGAAGTAAATAAACAAACACGTTTCTTGTCCTATTATCGCTGAAATAACCGCGGCTTCTTTTCGTGCATGTACATATGTCGTTTTGTTGCTCATGAGTGTGTGTGTGGTATGATATTCATCACCGGTCAGAAAATGTGCATGCTTTGGAGGACGATACGCCAATTGTCAAGCTTCCAAGCATGGATGGATGGAAGGATGCCTATGGTGAGGACCAGGAGACTTTGGGTAACCTGAATTTCAACATGGTGGCTTGGGATTTTCAACGGAAGCTGCGAGTTAAATCAAGAACATGGGGAAAATACTCTTTTAAAAAAATAAGTGACAGCAAACACAGACATAGTGTGTGTGTGTGTGTGTGTGTGTGTGTGTGTGTGTGTGTGTGAGAGAGAGAGAGAGAGAAGGACCAACCCACGTTAGTCCATAAAAATCAAGCAGTGGTTGAGGACTTCACTTCGAACTAAGCAGCTGTGGTTTCCGTCTCAGGGCAGAATGGAAACTTTCCATCACGACACGAACATTTGAGACCGATGAAACGCAACTCCGTCTCTCACTCCCACACACACTCGCAGTCACACAGCCTGGCCTCAGGGATATCAACAGCTAACAGGCTTCCAGCATGCTGACAGTGGGTAAAGACATGTCTTTCACAGAGCACCTCCTTCCTGCCATCCTTCCTTCCTTCCCTCTGTGTAACGGTACAGACACCCAGGCATGACGGCTCCCGACATCAAAAATGCAGATTAGTATGGAGACCTGCAGTCTTTCACCACATTCCTCTTCCTCCCCAGTGCTTCGCTGTAACAGACAGCGCTACATTCCCATCATTCCATCGCCTCACACTCACATCTGGAAGACCTGAGGTACGTGTGGCCACGCATATATACATACGTGTGTGTGTGTTGTTTGAGAGTGAAATCCTTTCATGAAAAACGATGCACTTCCTCTAACATCTCCCTGGCACAAGCTGTGATGGTGATAAATTGTGCAACAGATATAAAATCTTGGCGCACGCAGAGCTGAGAAAAGCTGAGATTCTCATCATAACGATAACTTTATCTCTTTCACGCTGTTCAGTCTGAAACCCAGCACAGTTCAATGAAAAAAAAAAAAAATCTGCGATCATGTGAAAGCTGTCATGCGGCCCGGGAAGCGCAGCACGACACCGAACCCGAGACTTCCTGTAGAAAGTGGCAAGAGTTTATTTAACCTGGACCTGAAGCTCATAAACCTCGTACTCAGGTCCGCACTCGTTCAGCTAGTAAAGTAACGTGTGTGTGTGTGTGTGTGTGTGTGTTTTAGCTGATGACGATATCACAATACACGTTAGGAGAAACGCAGTGGGACACAAAAAGAGAGATGAGACGCCTCACTGTGCAGAACAGCACCAAGATTAAAATGAATAAAAATATATTGAGAGTTGCGTTGTTTTCTCCATGCATACCTGCAATGAACGCAGAAGAGTCTCCGGGGGAACGATCACGCTCGGATGTACAGCGTGAAAAGCACCTACACTATTGTACCATGTTATTAAATGGAAACGGTGGGATTCTAGAACATTCTGTAGTTTCGATGCCGAGTGTAAAGGTGCACTTTTCAATTCAATTCAATTCTATTTGTATAGCGCTTATATAACAATGGACATCGTCTCAAAGCAGCTTTACAGAACGTAAAGACAGAGTACGAAAAGATCTAGTCAAGATTAATATTAGAGACAATATTATCAGACTTATATTTTAAATTTATTTGTATTAATCCCGATCCCTTATGGATGTGCTCCTGTAGGTCATTTGAGCAGAAAATTCTCAGCAGCAAATTCTATCTCAACTGACAGCACTTCTCAGTCCCTGTCTTAGCAGACTGAAAACGAGGATGTGTTTATTGATTTTCTGTAAGTCACTCTGGATAAGTGCGTGTGTCAAACGACATAAACGTAAATGTAAATCCTGGGGGATGGAGTCAAAGCAGTTTAGCTGCAAAAACAATTCCTGTGGTGTGTTGGCAGTGGAGTTCTGTAGGGATGAGGAAATAACTCTTCTCATCTGTATAAGTACGGTGGAACCTCAGCATAGGAATTTTCACCTTAAGAATTGAAATTTTGCAATCGGGATACGAACATTTTCTGCATACGGACGAACCGAACCGAACGTCAATGGAAAGCCAAGCAAAGCCAACACGAGAGAGTTTACGAATTTCTTTTCAGTCAGAGAAGGCTGTTTGGAAAGAGTCAACCCACGATACCGACGTTACCTTCAGCACGCGTTCAAAAGCTAGGTGATTTTTCGGGCGTTTCTTTGTTGACAGACTGGTGGCGTGATCGGTCTGTTCTATTTTTAGCCCAAGCTTGGTGGCACGACTTCCTGTGAGGAGCCTTGACATGGAATGCTTCTTTGTAAGCAGCCGTACAGTTACCATACGCTTCGTACTGGGAATACTGCTCATATTTTTGGGTGGCTGGAACGGATTATTTCTTAAAGGAAAATTCGCCTCTCAATACTTAAGAACTCGCTTCTAGAACCAATTAAATTCCTATGCCAAGTTTCCACTGTATATAGATCAGTGGGCAGTTCAGGTGGACATCAGAGAGCAGTAAGAGCGACGAGGGCACAAACTAGTTATTCAGCCTATTCATCATTAAGGCACCGTTAAACTCTCTGTCCATATTAATAACGCTGCCATAAAATACATTTATGACACTGTGAGAGAGAGAGATTACAATAACAGGAGAAAATTACACCCTATGTTATAAATCTGGTCCAATTTTCTTACAGTACAATGTATAGTCATGTATAGCAGTGATTCGATTTGTTTCATTACAAAAGAATATTTGTATATTTAACATGCATCAACATCGTCTCGAATCACGTTTTTGTTTGCGAAGAAGAAACATGACATTAACATCCAATGCAATGCCTACTACTGTAAAAAATTCTGTATATGTTTTAAAAGAATCGGTCTGGTAGTGCGATTAATCAGCACAATGCTCAGATCTACTGATGCACAAAGTAAAAATAAATACATAAAAATCCAGTGGAAAAGTTACTAAAAAAAAGTTCCTGCTATCTTGCTGATCTTCAGAAGAGTTATTCAGCAAGCCCTCTTGTCTGAAGCGCATGTTTTTATAGGCGTGCATGTGGGTGTGTGCATCACTCAAACACAGACCTCCAAACCCAGTGGCCGTATCTTCTGATCTGTGTGTCTGATGTGAGACAATATTTTGAGTGTAATTTGACTCTCCTGAACCTGAGCCAAGCCAAGCCTGATTTTTCTGTAGTGCTGAAATGCATTGATTCACACAGGAAACCACATCACACACACACACACACACACTCAAAACAGGCGATGGAGAGAGCTATAGACGAGGCCTTCGCCTTGCTGTACACTATCCATTCATAGTAAGCAAATCATTTCTGTTCACACACTCACCATTTCTTTGTACATTCCACCATGAGCTCCTGATAAGAGGCCACGAACTGGAATTTGGATGCGTGCTTTCCCACACGCTGCAGTCTTTTCCACACCGAAGCCATGGTCCTGCGCGACCGTCTAGTCGGCGGGTGAGAACGAGGTCCGAACCTGGTGCTGCTTCTTCTTGTCAAAGTCCTCCTGTTTAATCGTGATTCAGAAGCGTCCGGTTACAGAAGCGTGCGCCTCGCGTACGTTCATCGCCGAGGCGTGAAGAAGGCAGCTGAGAAAACGGAGACGGCCATCAAGCCAGAACGGAAGGAGAAGAGACGGCAGTGTGATGGAGCGATACCCTACACTCACAGACGGGACTGCTGGCTCCAGTACACCACATACTGCAGAGTGAGCTGTCCTAATCGCGATTAGGCCGAACATACTCCATTATCACAGAGTCAATAAACCTGCGGACACAAGAGGGAGAAAATTCATGCAGGGCTTTTTAAGGTGAAGTACAGATCCTGAACTGACCTGCATCTCCAAAACAACATAACCAAGAGCTCTGAGATTAGAGCTATAACTGTAACTAAACAACGAGAGATCAGCATCAGCTCATTTTGTTTTGTCATAATTCATGTCTTAAAATTGCTCAGAAAAAGTTATCCACCCCTGGGGGATGAGGGAGGTGTTACTATAGAAACGGAAATATCAGCACACGCGCATCAATATAAACCCATGATCTGAGCGACTGATATAGCTGTTATGGAAGCATTATTATTTTATTTTATTAATCTGACTTTCGCCCATTTTTCCAGCATAACGTTTCCGACATCACGACATGAGGTTTCTTCACGCAGTGAAGTTTCTTAAGAAACATCCTCAACATCCCAGTCAGCCACTAGAAGAAAAAATAAACAAACAAACACGACACGTTCTTTACAAATCTCTATGCAGCGTGTCAGATGCTTAGATTAGATGGAGTTTCTATTCAAAGCTCAGTGGAGAAGGCTTGGAAAATTGGAGAAGGCTTAGCTGTATTTCTGTCCATTAAATTAAATTATTTTTCTGGATTTCTGGTTTCATATATTCTTCTATAATTATTTTTAAATTAAGGATTTAATAAAGAGAGTAGTAGAAGAAAACTGATTTATTATTATTATTATTATTATTATTATTATAACACAAAAGTGTATTATACAATTGCTAAAGCTTAAAAAACAGCTGGATTTTTGGTTTTATATCTACATTTTTTTTAAGGATTATTTATATTATTATTATGATTATTATTATTATTATACAAGAGTAATTGCTAGATCTTAAATACAAAATCTAAACAGCTGGATTTCTGGTTTTATATACAAGTCTATAATTTAGTTTTAATAATACTAATAATACTAATAATACTACTACTACTAATAATAATAATAATAAATAAAAGGGTTAATAAGGATTTGTTAAAGAAAACTGATTTATTATTATTACACAAAGGTAATTGCTAGAGCTTAAAAAAACAAACAGCTGGATATTTTGGTTTTATATATTTATCTATATTTTTTATAATAATAATAATAATAATAATAATAATAATAATAGGGTTAATAAGGATTAGTTAAAGAAAACTGATTATTATTATTATTATTATTATTATTATTATTATTATTATTATTATTATACAAGAGTAATGGCTGAAGCTTAAAAACACCTAAACAGCTATACAGTATTATTTCATTACATTTATAGTCAGACTAGTGAATGTAATAAGATTAAATAACAAAAAGTGTGTGTTTTTCAGTACTTTTTCCTGCCTTTGACAGCTGAGTGTTTTCCTGCACGCGCATTTAACTTCATTTATGCTAGTTGAATAAGATGCACAGCTAAAACAAAACAAAAACCCGTTATTAACACCAGCGGTGTGTTTTATATCTCAGACACACCCGTTATGTTAAAAGCCACGTAATTAGCTCACTGAAGGAAAAAAATAATCCATTACTCACCTCTTTAATTATTCAGCAGCCAGCCTTCGGTCGCCTTTTCCGAGCTGGTAGCTAAACTGCTAGCAAACTTACCCCTCTAACCCGGCTGCATAGAGCCTGCCTGCTAGCCTGGTTAGCGCTGCTAAACCTAGCGGAGACAAGCTAAGCTAATTAACACTTCCACTACTCTAGCTGTCCAGCTATAACAGACAATATGATATGACCGCGGCTCGTGCTAGCTGGTCTCATGAAGCTAATTGCACTAGCCCGTTAGCTGGCTTCTTCTAGCATCGAGCTAATAAGTACGGCTAGCCAGGTAGCTCGTCCGCTAATATCATCCTGGGGGGAAAGATACTCCCAAACAACACCAAGGAGCTCCGGAGACACCCTTCTGGGAATGTGGTTTAAAAACAGCAAAGTTCGGGCGATTTGCACCAAGAGAAAAAATGGATAACTTTTCCTGACCGGGAGGAGCAGCGAAATTCCAGCAGCCTCGCATAAAACAAACTCCGACAATCAAGCCACCGTCATTTTCCGACCAATCCCACTACATTCAGCTCACACAGCCCGGGAGCACACTAGCGTGCTAAATAGTACGCTAGCTGTTACCTACCTACCTAAGGTGGCGTACTGTTTTGGCGTACTCTTTAGTACGCTAGTGTGCGTTAGTGTCTGCTGCTGCTGCTGCTGCTGGAAGACACGCCGTCAGAAAATCCTATTGGCTGTCAGGTAGAGAATATTTAAATGAGGGTCCTTGTGACTTTGGCTTGGGATTCTGGATTTCTATTGGTCGATTTGTCATGTCTGTCAGATTCGTTGATCCCGCCCACATATGCATAGAAACAGCGCTGTGCAACGTAAGACTTTGGTATGTATGTATAGATGTATAGATAGATAGATAGATAGATAGATAGATAGATAGATAGATAGATAGATAGATAGATACACTATATTGCCAAAAGTATTCGCTCACCCATCCAAATAATCAGAATCAGGTGTTCCAATCACTTCCATGGCCACAGGTGTATAAAATCCAGCACCTAGGCATGCAGACTGTTTTTACAAACATTTGTGAAAGAATGGGTCGCTCTCAGGAGCTCAGTGAATTCCAGTGTGGAACTGTGATAGGATGCCACCTGTGCAACAAATCCAGTCGTGAAATTTCCTCGCTCCTAAATATTCCACAGTCAACTGTCAGCTGTATTATAAGAACGTGGAAGTGTTTGGGAACGACAGCAACTCAGCCACGAAGTGGTAGGCCACGTAAACTGACGGAGCGGGGTCAGCGGATGCTGAGGCGCATAGTGCGAAGAGGTCGCCAACTTTCTGCAGAGTCCATCGCTACAGACCTCCAAACTTCATGTGGCCTTCAGATTAGCTCAAGAACAGTGCGGAGAGAGCTTCATGGAATGGGTTTCCATGGCCGAGCAGCTGCATCCAAGCCATACATCACCAAGTGCAATGCAAAGCGCCGGATGCAGTGGTGTAAAGCACGCCGCCACTGGACTCTAGAGCAGTGGAGACGCGTTCTCTGGATGGACGAATCGCGCTTCTCCATCTGGCAATCTGATGGACGAGTCTGGGTTTGACGGTTGCCAGGAGAACGGTACTTGTCTGACTACATTGTGCCAAGTGTAAAGTTTGGTGGAGGGGGGATTATGGTGTGGGGTTGTTTTTCAGGAGCTGGGCTTGGCCCCTTAGTTCCAGTGAAAGGAACTCTGAATGCTTCAGCATACCAAGACATTTTGGACAATTCCATGCTCCCAACTTTGTGGGAACAGTTTGGAGCTGGCCCCTTCCTCTTCCAACATGACTGTGCACCAGTGACCAAAGCAAGGTCCATAAAGACATGGATGACAGAGTCTGGTGTGGATGAACTTGACTGGCCTGCACAGAGTCCTGACCTCAACCCGATAGAACACCTTTGGGATGAATTAGAGTGGAGACTGAGAGCCAGGCCTTCTTGTCCAACATCAGTGTGTGACCTCACAAATGCGCTTCTGGAAGAATGGTCAAACATTCCCATAAACACACTCCTAAACCTTGTGGACAGCCTTCCCAGAAGAGTTGAAGCTGTTATAGCTGCAAAGGGTGGACCGATGTCATATTGAACCCTATGGATTAGGAATGGGATGTCACTTAAGTTCATATGCAAGTCAAGGCAGGTGAGCAAATACTTTTGGCAATATAGTGTAGATGTACATATGCAGATAGATAGATAGATAGATAGATAGATAGATAGATAGATAGATGTACATATGCAGATAGATAGATAGATAGATAGATAGATAGATAGATAGATAGATAGATAGATAGATAGATAGATAGATAGATAGATAGATAGATGTACATATGCAGATAGATAGATAGATAGATAGATAGACAGACAGATGCACCTTTCTTGGTTAAAGACACAGATCCCGACTGAAAAAAGTGCACTTATTTACCATTTGTCTAAGACTGAACTCTCTAAAACCAATAATATTTCCTTCTCATTAAAAAAAATTCATTCTGCACTCTTTACACAATAATACATTCCTCTTCTGTTTTTTTTTTTCTTGATCTCATATTTTAATTTGAAGTGTAAATAATCCCATATCCCGTAATATACTATTCCCAGGTCAGCACACACCCCTGTCACAAGTACACCTTGTGGGTGTGTGTACTTATCACTCTGGGAGATTACAGGGAGAAGTAACATATGTCAAAGAATGCTTTGAAGTGACAAATGATACGGAGAAAAACTCGAACCTGCTTGTGGGAGGGCAGCCAGTCTGAACAACCACAAACGCTCATGTCAAGGTGTGTGTGTGATTTTAGGAAGGATTTCTGTTCTGTTGTAACTAATCTCATTGTAAATTTCTTGTTATGTTATGTTATAGGAACAGCTCAGTAAACAGTACAGCTTACACACTCTAGCCTTTACCCCAGCGTGACCCGAGACACGTTTTGTGTCCAAAGTTTGCCTCCTTGTACATCAAAATCTGGAGCTAATAAGTAAGAAGATCATATACAGTTTAACTCCTTACAACCTGCATGTCTAACTCCTCACACTCTGTATGAGTTAGTAATATAATTGGTGCATAAACACAAATACATGAAATACATGTTTGCTGCCTCTTCTGTTTATCTGCAACAAGTTAAGACAAAGTAAAGACGTACAGTTTAAGCGTCTGAATCCTTGAGTCAATAACAGTTACGGTAAGTTACACAACCGTGTGAGCAATCTAACAAAGCTGCTTTTGTTTAAATGCAAAATGTGATTTGTTTTCCTTGGCAAAATCTAACTGGGATGCGAGTGCAGAGCAACAGAAATGAGATCTGAGCTCACAGCCTTTCTGATCACAAAAGAAGAAGACCCTTATACCCTGATTAACCCTCTTTTTTCCATCAATACACAGACGTTCCTTTGTGCCGGCAAAATGGAAATGGACTTCTGGGACATTTTCCATCGGTATAAAAAATTAAAGGAATGAAATATCTGGCTTTGAGTCTGATACAAAATGAGTCTGTTGGCTTTCAGTGTGTTTTAGACGTGTGTTTTTCCCTCTGTTGGAGAACCTTACACAGAGTTATAGTGGCTGAAAGATAAATGTTCGCTGCTTATGAACAAGCACTTGGCGCATTTTCAAGAGCTGAAATGGGTTTGATATCAACATTACCTTGGAAGAAACAAACATTTGTGAACATGAGCTTTTTAAAACCTTTTAAAATGAATATATTGTCCCTCGTCGGCTAAATTGAAACAGAAATACTTCTGAAAAACTACAAATTCTTAAAATCCAGAGTGCTTACTTTCAATATAAGCTTCCTAAACTGTGGAGTGGGACATGATAAAGACATTCAATGCTGAACATGGACACAACCTAACTGAAGCAAACTCCATTTTTGTCCTCTGGTAGAAAGAGTTCATTTACTAGCATGCTGGTTTGGACCCGAGCTTATTTTTCGTATGTGTCACGTTCAGGTGCAAGATATAAATTGAAATGCTAACAAAGTAACAGGAATATATGTAATAAGATTTCCGTATAAATTTTTACATGGTGCAGGAGGACGTGATGAGGGGAAGTTGAGAAGGCTGTGCTAGAGAAAATACTGTTTTTTTGGCTTCTGGGCAGAAAAGATATACACCTGAAATACATTTTTTTTTAGAAATGTTTCAGATTTTTGGGTGGATGAAAAGCGCTCCTTGGGGAATCTTCCACCTCTGAGAAACATGTAGGAGATGCAAGCCGAGTAATGATTCTGTTTTTGATAAGATGAGTCAGGAGTGTGCATTGGTCTCTGTATCTCTCTCTCTTCCTGTGAAATCCCATTGGTCAGTGGTAACACGAGAGTGTGGCCTGGTGGGAAGATAAACATCCTGACTGTAAACAGTGCCACACAATTATTCAGACACAGACAAGGAAGGAGGTGGTGTACAGAGGAATCATGAGCTACTTATATTAAACATTCATCCACTGGGTGACGTCTGTGTGTCTGTGTGTGTGTGGTGTTGAAATCAAAGGCGCTCTGAAGTCCAGGACTGCAAGCTTCAAAAGTGGTCCAAGGATGGAACAGCAGTGACCTGGCGAAAGGGTCATAGGCGGTCTAGGTTCATTGATGCACGTGGGGAGCGAAGGCTGGCCCGTGTGATCCGATCCAACAGACGAGCTACTGTTGCTCAGATTGCTGAAGAAGTTAACGCTGGTTCTGATAGAAAGGTGTCAGAATACACAGGGCATCACAGTTGCATAACCGCAGACCAGTCAGGGTGCCCATGCTGACCCTTGTGCACCGCCAAAAGTCAGAAAAAAAAATCAGAACTGGACCACCGAGCAATGGAAGAAGATGGCCTGGTCTGACCAACACAGTATTATTAGGCAGGTGATCATAATGTTATGCCTGATCAGTGTCATTAAGACAGTTGCACATGGATTAAATAGTGTGTGGACAGAATACTGGTGAAATTAAATAATTAATCTAAAACATAAGCATTTGTTTTAGGCTTGGTTTAGGGATCTATGTTAGGCTTAGGCTTGCATTAGGCTTAGGGATATATATTAGAGATAAATAGTAACTATACAGCTATACAAATAAATTGAATTGAATTA
>NC_080718.1:24955656-25060656 GCF_019097595.1 Hemibagrus wyckioides | reverse complement strand
AAGAAAAAAATGAACATAAATAAATACACAAAATATTTATTTATTTATTTATTTATTTATTTAAAATCTATGGAATGGAAAGAGATGGTGACGATATGAAGAAGAAACCCTGACAGGAACCAGAGTCAGTAAGGAAGCCATCCTCATCTTAATGACAATGGAGAGTTAGTTGTTGATGTTTTTTCGGCTGCTCCCGACAGCAGATCATTTGGTCCGCATGTGTCAATTTGGCACAGGTTTTACTCTGGATGCCATTCCTGATGCAACACTCCCATTTAACCCGGGCTTGGGACTGGCACTGGGAGCTAACTCTTCAGTGGCTGGGTTAGCGTCCTGCCCGGGAATCGAACCCGGGCCGTGGCAATGAGAGTGTGGGATCTTGCCGCTGGACTGCCAGGAGGCTTAATGACAATGTAGGTTGTGGGTATAAATGACTGTGTACTGTATATGTACTATATAAAAAGTGCAATTTTGTAACCAGGAAATTCATCCTAGTCTTAACATGAAGTCTACTTTCTGGACGTTACCGACTGTTCACTGAGACGAGAGCAAAACTGTTCATATCAACTGCAGTTCAGAGCATCTTCATGCATCCACAGTAATGTAAAAATCTCCAGACTGTACATGTAAATCCATCAGCAGCAGCAGCGAGTGACCTTTAAGTGATGAGACTCCAAGGAGAAACAGGCCATCAGGATTAATCAGGCAGGACTGGAGAGAACAAGGGGTCAGGGTCACTGGTCACTCACAGCTTGAACTGATCTTTTAACTGATCTCTTAAACAGTAAAAAACAAAATCATATATAAATATACTCTACTCACAAAAAGTTAAGTATATTTGGCTTTCAGGTGAAATTTCAGGATGCACCAAAAATGCACTATAACCTTTCCAGGTGAACTTAATTTGACCTTCTCTACACTTTTGAATGCACATGTCCAACTGTTCAGTGTTTCAGTACTTTTTGCAGAACTTGCTGTTCTCTAACAAGGTGCTTAACAGCAAAATTCACAACTGGTGTTCGATCCATGAATCCACCAATAAATTTTGTGGTTCAATTAGAATTGGTATTTAAACAGTCCTCTTCATCATGCTGTTCACATTCTGACATCATGAGACCAAGACCACACCTAACAATTGATCAACAGTACCTCGCCATTGTGAGGCTTCAAACAGGATGTTCTCAGAGGGAAGGGGCCACTGAGCTTAGAGTGTCACAGAGTGTCATCAGCAGGTTGGGACAGAGATACAGAGAGACTGGAAGAGTCACAGAAAGGCATAGAAGTGGACGTCCTTTGGCCACATCCCACGTTGATGACCGCTTCATTGTGAACAGTGCCCTGCGGAACCGGATGATGAATGCCACTCAACTCCAGGCACATTTAAGGGAGGTGAGAGGCACCCAAGTGTCACGTCAGACCATTCGAAACCATTTACATCAGCGTGGTCTGTGTGCTAGATGACCTGCTAGGGGACCTGACCACACCACCAGGCACAGGCGTCGGGCCAGGGAGCATTTATGCTGGACGAGGGACCAGTGGGCCTCAGTGCTGTTCTCTGAGGAAAGTCGATTCACGTTGAGCAGAAATGATGATGATGATGGATGTTGGAGACGTCAAGGAGAGCACTATGCATCAGCCACTGTTGTGGTGGTGTTACAGTCTGGGCAGGTGTGTCTACACAATACAGAACTGCCCTCCATCTTGTGAATGGTACAGTGACAAGCCAATACTACCTGAGTAACATCATTAATCCAGTCATTGTGCCCCTGCATGAACAACACAGGCCTAATTTCATCTTCATGGACGACAATGCTCCAGCTCATTGAGGTTGTATCATCTGTTCAGACATCTAGAAGAAGTTCATTCCACCTACAGAAGCTGCCAGAACAGAGAAGAGTCTTGATGCAGGTCTGTTTTGTTTAGATACCAGCCTGGAGGATCAGAGAGAGTGTGCTGCAGTGTTGGGTGTGAGGTAAGTGGGTGCTGGTCTGTTGTTGGGTTTGTAGGCGAACATAGTCAGCTACAGGAAGCCAGTGGAGGGAGTGTAGTGATGGGTGATGTCTTCTGGAGAACTTTATCACATGGCTGCTTGCTGGATCAGTGGAAAGGAGAAACTGGCATGAGTGAACCACACTAGCGGAAGAGGAAAAGAACAGTTTTGAAGAGGAAAGGGAGTTTTTCTCCTGCCAAGTGCAGTCAAATAAGTGTCTGATGTCTGCTTCTTTAATACTGCACTGGAGCAAAGAGCTACTAGCAAGGTAATGAGAGTCTACAGTGGTGGAGAGTCTAGAGAGAATGTCTTATAGTGGCTATAAGCAGCTACCACCAGAGGGCTCTCTAGGAAAACAGGGTTTATTTTCTTTCAAGGTTGTGCATTATATGCAAAAACACCACCACCACCACCACCACTACTACCACTACTACTACTAATATTAATATTAATAATAGTAATAATAATAATACATTTTTGAAATAAGAGAGCAAGAGACTGTGTGATCAAACTTCCAAGACATTACAACCTCCTTTTTTTTTTTTTTTTAACAGTTCTTCCTCCTGGAAATTATTTACTTCCTATATATATATATATATAAATTGTGATAGAAAAATATCAGCGAGAATCAAGGGAAAGGTGTACAAGACAGTGGAGAGACCAGCCATGCTGTACGGTTTAGAGGCAGTGTCACTGAGGAAGAGACAGGAGTCAGAGCTGGAGGTAGCAGAGCTGAAGATGTTGAGGTTCTCTTTGGGAGTGAGATGGTTGGACAAGATTAGGAACGAGTACATCAGAGGGACAGCTCATGTTGGACGTTTGGGGGACAGAGTTAGGGAGGCGAGATTAAGATGGTCTGGACATGTTCAGAGGAGGGAGAGTGAGTATATTGGTAGGAGAATGTTGGACATGGAGCTGCCAGGCAGGAGGCAAAGAGGAAGGCCAAAGAGGAGGTATATGGATGGAATAAATGAGGATATGAAGCTAGTGGGTGCAAGTGTTGAGGATGAAGAAGATAGGGATAGGTGGAGAGAGACATTGTGTGAGCTTGAACAGCACAGTGCTGCCCTCTAGTGGTGATCATGTGTGTACGTCTGTCTGCATATACACTATATTGCCAAAAGTATTCGCTCACCTGCCTTGACTCGCATATGAACTTAAGTGACATCCCATTCCTAATCCATAGGGTTCAATATGACGTCGGTCCGCCCTTTGCAGCTATAACAGCTTCAACTCTTCTGGGAAGGCTGTCCACAAGGTTTAGGAGTGTGTTTATGGGAATTTTTGACCATTCTTCCAGAAGCGCATTTGTGAGGTCACACACTGATGTTGGACGAGAAGGCCTGGCTCTCAGTCTCCGCTCTAATTCATCCCAAAGGTGTTCTATCGGGTTGAGGTCAGGACTCTGTGCAGGCCAGTCAAGTTCATCCACACCAGACTCTGTCATCCATGTCTTTATGGACCTTGCTTTGGTCACTGGTGCACAGTCATGTTGGAAGAGGAAGGGGCCAGCTCCAAACTGTTCCCACAAAGTTGGGAGCATGGAATTGTCCAAAATGTCTTGGTATGCTGAAGCATTCAGAGTTCCTTTCACTGGAACTAAGGGGCCAAGCCCAGCTCCTGAAAAACAACCCCACACCATAATCCCCCCTCCACCAAACTTTACACTTGGCACAATGCAGTCAGACAAGTACCGTTCTCCTGGCAACCGCCAAACCCAGACTCGTCCATCAGATTGCCAGATGGAGAAGCGCGATTCGTCACTCCAGAGAACGCGTCTCCACTGCTCTAGAGTCCAGTGGCGGCGTGCTTTACACCACTGCATCCGACGCTTTGCATTGCACTTGGTGATGTATGGCTTGGATGCAGCTGCTCGGCCATGGAAACCCATTCCATGAAGCTCTCTGCGCACTGTTCTTGAGCTAATCTGAAGGCCACATGAAGTTTGGAGGTCTGTAGCGATGGACTCTGCAGAAAGTTGGCGACCTCTTCGCACTATGCGCCTCAGCATCCGCTGACCCCGCTCCGTCAGTTTACGTGGCCTACCACTTCGTGGCTGAGTTGCTGTCGTTCCCAAACACTTCCACGTTCTTATAATACAGCTGACAGTTGACTGTGGAATATTTAGGAGCGAGGAAATTTCACGACTGGATTTGTTGCACAGGTGGCATCCTATCACAGTTCCACGCTGGAATTCACTGAGCTCCTGAGAGCGACCCATTCTTTCACAAATGTTTGTAAAAACAGTCTGCATGCCTAGGTGCTTGATTTTATACACCTGTGGCCATGGAAGTGATTGGAACACCTGATTCTGAATATTTGGATGGGTGAGCGAATACTTTTGGCAATATAGTGTATGGATGGATACACATATGTATGTCGTCATGCCTGGTTTAAAGAAAGGCGGTGTGATGTCACATCTGGGGCTTTGATACTGTTTGGGTTGTAACCTGGTCGATTTTCCTGCGTCACTGTAGGAAACAAAAGACATGAGTGTGTAGCTGTGTGTTTGTGTATTTAGTGTAAAAAAAAAATACACAAACACACAGAGGAACAAATAATTTCCATTAAACTAAAAGTCATTAAATAAAAAGTCAGCTTGAGGAATAAGATCAGATTTCATGTATAGATAAACCATCAAGTAAGCAGATCAGGAGAGGGTCCAACGTGTCTGAATTACATGAAGGTAATTCCATCCAAACGTGCAAGCGGATGTGTGTACTGAGAGCAAACAAACAAAATCAAGTGTGAGGTCAAACTGTTCATGTCCAGTGTATTTATTTGCAGTTCATCTCCTGGTCAGAAGAGGGCCCTGGAATGACAGACCGCTCCTGTAAAATGTACAGGACTCAATTTTAATCCAATCATCTACATGCCTAAAGAAATTCAAGATTTAAAGATACTTATTTAATCAGATTAGAACTGTTTCCTGTGTAGGTTTCAGTTTGCCTTTGTGACTCTATTCTTTAATTTTATTACTTTATTTCCATCCTTTTTTTTTTTATTTTTCAGAGAAATATACAAGTCGATTTAAAAAAAAGGGGGAAAAAATCCCAGAGAGCACAGAGCCTTTAATATAATCATAATTATAGTCATAATGATTAGATGAGGGTGATCATTAAAATAACACAGATTAAAGCTCAGGAGTAGAGGAAGGAGGTAGCGATGCAAACCAAACCCTGTTACAATCTTACATGAGAGTGTTAAGTCTTAGTCTAAAAATAAAAAGATCTCTGAAACTGATCAAGGGAATACGTGCCAGTTTCCTGACCCACAATACGGCATCCTCTAATTTGTCTAAGCTGATTAGCTAGAAAAGTGGAACAGTAATATTACATAACTCTACTACTTTACCTCTCTATTATATGTACACTGATCAGCCATAATATTATGAGCACTGAGAGGTGAAGTGAATAAGACTGATGATCTCCTCATCATGGCACCTGTTAGTGGGTGGGATATATTAGGCAGCAAGTCAACATTTTGTCCTCAAAGTTGATGTTAGAAGCAGGAAAAATGGACAAGTGTAAGGATTTGAGCGAGTTTGACGGAGGGCCAAATTGTGATGGCTAGACCACTGGATCAGATCATCTCCAAAACTGCAGCTCTTGTGGGGTGTTCCCGGTCTGCAGTGGTCAGTATCTATCAAAAGTGGTCCAAGGAAGGAACAGTGGTGAACCGGAGACAGGGTCATGGGCGGTCAAGGTTCATTGATGCACGTGGGGAGTGAAGGCTAGCCCGTGGGATCTGATCTAAATACGAGCTACTGTTGCTCAGATTGCTGAAGAATTTAATGCTGGTTCTGATAGAAAGGTGTCAGAATACACAGTGCAGGATGGGTCAGGGCTGTTTTGGCAGTAAAAGCGGGACCAACACAATATTAGGCAGGTAGTCATAATGTTATGCCTGGTCAGTGTATCTGTACCTTCTACAGCCTGCTGGAGATGGTGTTGTGGACTCGGTGCTATTAGCTCACTCTCTAAAGTGGCTCCTGATTGGTTGGAAAGAAAACCCTGTAGCCACACAGGTCCTTTGCGAATAAACATTGGACATCTGGGTGCACTGATCAGAACATAAAGACAGGTAGAAATCATTTTTATATAAAGAGATTCCGTAACTTTGCATACGTATTTAACTTTTCCATATTTTGTAATGCTACAGCCTGGAAGAGAAGTTGGGGTTATAGGTCAAGAAGCTACACAGTATTGATGTGGAAGAAAAATCTATACAGTTTGCCCCCCCAACCATTTCCCCTCCTCATCGCTGTGAAACCCCTAAACAAGAAGCTATACAATTAATCGAATGACATCACCCAGTGAGCTAGTGTCACATGAGCTCAGTGTTTACACTTACAGCACTGAGCACGTGCCCTTATTTAACACTCCAGTTCCTGGAAGACCCCCAGCATCTGTTAGAGAACAAGGCTAAACAAACACCATCATCAAACCAAGTCCAGGGACAAAGTTCAACAAGAGTAGGATTCCAGGATTGGGTTATAATAGATATCCTAAACTTTGAACATCCTGTAGAGTGACATTAATCCATTATTTATCCACTATCCAAAATTCACTATCTAATGACTGGGTAAATAGGGGATTAGTCAAAGAACTCCTCAAGAGGTGAAGGTTGATGAATACTGAAGGAGATGGAGAGATGAGAGAAGATGTACACAGGACAAAGCAGCCATGACACTCCAGGCAAGGAGTCTGTAAAATGACATGCTGTATCAGTAAACATTTGGATAAAGGTTCTTTGGTCTAAAAGCACCAAATTTGTAAATTTCCAAATGGGATGAATAAAGTGTCTGTCTGTCTATCTATATGAACTTTCAGGCCTTGGTACGATGCACAGAGCCTCATCAACCAGACAGTGAAGCACAGTGGTGGTAGAAGCATGATGCCGAGAAGGTTAACTTTCGTTTCTTGCTAGCGTCTGTGACTAATCCCTTACTGAAATTGTCTAGATTGAATGTGCATGTGGCTGTAATTATAGACTTCCCACTGCAATAAAAGCAGGTGCATGAGCAAACACTGTCACTTAGATAACAAGCTGAACATGAAGTTACAAACGGCACAGAACACACACAGAGAGAGAGAGAGAGAGAGAGAGAGAGAGAGAGAGAGAGAGAAAGATGGGAAGAGAGACAGAGAGAGAGAGAGAGAGAGAGAGAGAAAGATGGGAAGAGAGACAGAGAGAGAGAGAGAGAGAGAGAGAGAGAGAGAGAAAGATGGGAAGAGAGACAGAGAGAGAGAGAGAGTAACCTGTACATCCAAAACCATTTAAGATTTCTTTTATTTAAATCAGGCAGAGAAACACAAACAAAAAGGTGCACAAGTTATAACCTGTCAGTAAGAACAGTAAGAGAAACCCATTGGAATATTTAAAAAAAGTAAGTGTCTCCTTGTTAAGTTATAAAACAGGCTTTGATTAGGATTTTAGTTCGTTTTATTATGGCACTCTTATAAAAATGCTCGATGTGTTTTTTTTTTTAGTTACAGAAAACAGAGACCTGAGTGACTCGGCTAAAAGACACATGAATCGGCAAAGTTACCAAAAAACCAAGTCTGACTGGTGCGAACACATGGAGCTCAGACCTCAACCATTTCCTTCCCAGCATTTTCAGATAACGTCTATTACCAGATAATTACACATCAGATCCCAATTAAAATCTTTCTATTCAATATAATGTAACATGTAATCGAATAACAGTCTGATATTTGGTCCGTATGAGCAAGCGGTCACTGAAATAACCAGACCCTAGCACGAGGGTTGGGGTTTTATTGAGCGTTCAGTGATGTATAAAAGAGATTTCAGAGAGAAGTAAGTCTATTGAAATATGAAACATATAATCAAGCATTCAAGTTCATCACTCCTGGAATCAGCTCTGTCCTGGTTCGAGAACTCCAAGATTCCCGACCCAGATCTCTAACCGGAAAGCTTTTATAAATAATGGTAGTTAAACCTATACAGTCTATAAATACAGTAATTTCTCTTTGACTACTTATTAACCCATCCTGGTGTGTAAACATTACTTCAAGCGATATGTGCAAAATTTCGATTTTTAGGTTCAGCAGAGGAGAACATTGTCAGAACGCGTGGGGGGGGAATGACCCGACAGTGCATTACGGCACCGACTTGGATACGAGTGCCACGTCATAGGAAAAGGAATCCAGTGTCTTGATCAATAAAAGGTGAGCAGGGTGTGCTTGTAACACCTACCCAGCAGGTGTAACTGTAACACACAGTGGTGGCAGAACAGCGAGAGAGATCGTTAAGCGGCGCCCCTTTCGGTCATGGGACAGGAAAAAGATAAGAGTGTCAAGCTCACGGGTCTTCGACAAACATTTCCAAACGATCAACAAACCACACAATCCGATCCGGTTTAATTTCCGTCACATTCCGGGCACAGACAGACGAATACTGAAATGGGGAAAAAAATGCTCTTCTTCTGAAGCTCACTTTATCGGTGAAAGGCACAAGTGTTTTGGTTTTGTACAGCTTCTATCTGAAGAGGCGAACGGAATTAATTTTGATGCAGTCTGATGCACTTTGGCTTGACGGACGGTAATTAATGTATCATCTTGATTCGATTCGAAACATAGAAACTGAGTGTGCAAAAGTAATAAATAACCCAGCATACAAACAACAGCTCCATTTAACGTCATAATGTGACCAAGAAAACTGTCCTGACCCACAATACTTATTCTCTGACCTAAATTCACCTGAACTGTAAGTGGAACTGTAACAAAGCCCATTTCATTCGGAGCAGAATAACGCTCTTTAAAAAACAAACAAACAAAAAAAACAGGCAAATCAAACATTAGTGACACAAAGTGAACCTTGAAAATAAAAAATGAAACCTGCCAAACGTGTGTGAGAACAACCACTGATAAGCTGACTGTTTCACAATACATTAATCAAGTGGAGCTGATTACTACAGGTCCTGTGTTTTTGTGTAATGCTTTACTTTAACCTTCATGATTCAAGCTTTGGGAACAAGCAGCACAAGCAGTTTTTTTTACCAACACTTACTGTCCTATGTCACACAAGCAGACGATAAATTAAAAAATAATAATAATATAGCATGCTTGTCTATGGAGATCAAGTTTGTTTTTTCTAATGAACCAAGTTCAAACCAGCTGAACTTCCCATGATCCCACTCGTCTTTAGCGTACACGACATACATCGCACATACTGTGACGGAGCGGCGTGCGGTCAGTGGGTAAAAAGCTTTAACACTATTGGAGATATACATAACGAAAATAATTTTGAAATGCTCTCCTTTAGCTTTGATCACTTCGGAGACATGATGCACAAACAGGCCTAGCTCATCTTTCACACGATCAATAATAATAATAATAATAATAATTATTATTATCTTAGCTGCCAAATACAGACTAGCAACCCTGAGGTTGTTGAAAGGCCTCGTGTGAAGTTTTACTGACAGTTTAAAGCAGGGTCTTTAAGCCACGCCCATATTTTAATCATGTCCTGTGGGCTTCTTGGGTGAACCAGCATCAGGCTCTTATAAGCACACGGGTTGTTACGGTATTTCTCCTCAATGCCGAAAGTACGAAAACCCTTGTGCTTCTCCGGGGCAAGTCCCAGCTTCCTCAGGCACATGCCCGTGTAGACGTCATCAATGGGGTACAATGGCACCCTGTTCATGATCCCATGGAGCCTCTTGGCCACTTCTCCGGAGTAAAGGTACCCTCCACCACCTGCGTATGGTGGATACCTCCCTACGAAAATGTTCTCAGGGATGTAGTACTTAACCTTCTTGTCCCGGTGAGGTCCAGCATTGGTTATTACATCCCCAACAAACAGGTCCTGTGCCTTGGCAGGGGACAGACCCTTGAGGAAGTTTATAATAAGTAAAGTGTTGACGAAAACGTCGTCGTCACCTTTGAATATGAAGCTAGCATTAGGACAGTGAGTGCTGAACCACTCAAGGAAAAGGACCTCTTTGGCGGTCAGGTTAAAAAAGGAGTCCCTGTAGTCCCACTGAAGGATGTCTCCGTGCCTGGAGCTCTCATAATCTAACATTGGTGATAAGTCTGGGAAGTGGTCCACAGCAGTGGCGTTGCCAAGAAGAAATACAGTCACAATGGTCTTGTTTGCTAAAATGCCGGCCCGACCCCAGGACTCTCGTATCGCCTGACGACGGTCGAAATGAGACGCCAAGGATTTGATGGCCAGCAACAGGAACGGCTGATCTTTGCATATCTGAGGTTGGTCCACGACCATGCGATATGACCTGCATCGCATGTACAACAAAAAGTCTTTAAAACGATCTGGAAGCAAGCTGAAATTCTTTACTTGTGTCATAACCCGGTAGTCTGGCTTGCAGGAGTCTTGGGCCACCGTGTCGTTTAGCCAGTCAGGCAGGCCACCGAGTGAGGCGTTTGGTCCGTTCAAGATCGGATTGTTCAAATGGTCCAGCTTCTGCTGCTGCCGGTTCCAGTAGGCATTGTTGGGGGCCAGTTTGCCCCAGAACGGTTTGGTGGGGATTCGGATTTTGTGCCGTCCGTTTGCATTCTGGTTGGCGCTCCTGGAAACTTCCACAATGATGAAGAAGAACGCAGTCATTATAGTCAGCACGATGACCTTCAGCTTTCTTCGAGGTCCGTGCATGGTGTCAGCATTCACCACCTGGACAACAGAGAAGCAGAGAGACACGTGTGATGAAAGTCAACATGAAGTAAAGCTTCATCAGTGAACAAAAACATTTTTGTTCATGCAAGGAGACAATAGACAAACTATTATTAAAGTTATACACATCAACTTGCAAGTAATATAAACTGTACATTAGAGCTGAGTCTAGTGTTGTTCCATGGAGCTTGAGCTGAACTGTCTGGCAGTCTCTCTCGCTGTCTCTCCTTCTCTGTTGCACTCTCTCTCTTTCTTTCTCTCTCACTGTCGCTCTTTCTCTCTCTTTCTTTCTCTCTCTCTGACACCCTTTCTCTCTCCAACTAAAGCAGCCATGTCTTAGCAACCAGACAGGTAATGCTGCAGCACAGTTGTATTTATGCCCTTGACCTCCCTATTGTGTGCACTCTTGCGCTCCCCAAACACACAACTAAGCACTCTCATTTCCATTAACCACTTCTTTTCTGCTTTACTTTTTGCTTTCTGGCCTGTTGCTCATTTCCCCCGATCTCTACACCTCTGTCTTGTGACTCTCTTTGCTGTTCTACTTCACAGAAAATAGAAATCAACACAGTTTATAACCATCATGTGCTCTGTATTTCTAGTCCCTCAAGAGAGAAATGCTTTAGGGACTTACATCAAATCCCATTTCGCAGAGAACAGACGAGCAACTGAATTACAAAAACAACAGACAAGCAGACCTCATAAACTACTGTATGCATCGGTATACACACTCTTGGACAGAAGTAATAGAAAATAGCAAAAAGTAGAAACAGAAGCGTCTTTTTAAATGGATTTTTCTCTTGAAACTACCAAATTACACATTGTAATACATGACAATAACATGTTTTTTTCCTCCAGAGGCTTATTTTTGTTCCCTACTTGAAACACGAACAATGAAATGGATTTAGAAAGCGCATAATAAATAACTGCCCAACGGTTTATAAAAACTGAGCCAGTGATTGTTTCTGTTACAAAAAAAAAAAAAGCTTATTTCAAGCAGAAAGAGGAAAAGGTGTGGTCCAAGTTTCTTCCACATAAGCAGTGTGTTGGTCTATGAGCCGGACTTAAGAGGAAATATCAGCTTTACACCAAAATATGAATCATTTTTGTCAACAGCCAGCAGCCCAGCATCGGAAAGATTTAGTCAAGTTCAGGAGAATCCTGCATTTTCAGGAAATAAAAGCAAATAGATGAGAGTTTGTCATCAGTCCAGTCTGTGTATGAAACCCTCTGTAGTCTTACGGCTCCGATTTTACGTACTACACTGACCTCACAGATTTAACATTTATGTTATTTAAGGCTTCACAGCGAAGGTGTAGGACACTACAAAGCATTTGCATTAGGTTTTCTTTGTTGGTGCAAAGCTTCGTTTGAATACTTTCTGCATGAAGTGCTGATCTAAAAGAACAAAGTAGTCTCAAAAGTAGTCTAAGGACACCTTTCCTTAAATTCGAGCTATAAAAAGGTGTACCGTCCTGCACGTACAGACTGCTTAGCCTTCCTATAAAGTGCTGTACATCTCTGCAATCTCATCACGGTTTTGTTTAGTTTTTACATATGCAAATTCAACCAACACTTTACTTGTTTCCCCACCAGCTATACAGGTGGGAAAATTTGCTGCTCTTTTTACTTCCCATACTGTGAGCAGCCATGATGATATGAACTGCTTCTACTCTAAAATGACTCCATTGTTCTGGGTGCAGTCAGTAGACAGGTTTATTCAGGTGTCCTGTGATGTTTTAGAATAACGACTAGAACATCCTATAAGCAGGTAGATGATGATATCACTTGATATACAAGCATATCATATACAAGCATAGTTAACATATGCTAACTGCATGTCTAACATTTAAAGCTGACGGATGTGAAGAAAAACCTAGTCCGAGAGACACGAGTAGACAAGTTTGATGTCGTTACAGTAACATTAAACAGGTCCAGATGGTTAAAGGCGGTCATGCCTTTGCTAGGTCATGTATGAAGGCTAATCTTACTGGTCTAACTGCTTTAAAGAGGTCAATATCGGAAAGACCTTCATGTGCAGCACGAATTCACCAATCTAAGAGGTGGTGTTGCCTGTAGGCATAATGTTTATTCAGTAGAGATGACAATGGCTCTGCCCAAACCACAAAGAGGTTTTGCCGTTGGACATCTGCAGGCAGCCTAAAAGAGAAACAAACGTGTGGTGCATTACAAACCGGTGATCCAATTTCGGCGTAAAAAGCCTTCTGATTACGTTTCAGCACGACTGCTGAATAAAAGTCTTATTTGAAGGTACTTTTAGCATTTTACCACAACACACAGCTTGGTGGATTCAGAATTTCAGACTTGAAATCTTTCAATAATAAAATGAAGCAACATCAAATAATTTAAGAGAGGTGTTGCATTTGATTATTTGTATGAAGTAGCCTTACCTGTAGTCAGGGGAGAAGGCAGACAGGCGATGCTACAGGTGTATATGGTAAAAGTGTCCACTTCGGTCTTTACCCCATCCTAATACTTAAGCAGATGAGAACTGGAACGAGGCAGAAATCTGTGGTGGGAAAAAGAAAAACACACACATCGCGTTTAGGGACTCAGAGAATGAAGAGCAGCCAGAATAATCAGGACATCTTACTAATTATGTGAACCAGCCAGTTCAGCTACACACATGCACTTATTAGGCAGCATGCTTGTGCTCGTTACCTAATCCATCTAATTAACCGGGGAAGTGCGAGAGTACCGAGTCTCACGGCACACGTGATCATTTGTTAAACAAAAACAAAAAGCTTAAACATCAGTTTTACTCGCAGACCAGCGCTACGTTCTCCCGCTCTGTACTCTGTTTGCCTGTGGTCATGAGAACAGCTGGTTGACCAATCATGCTCAAACATAATCATCCGTCTCTTATCCAATTTTATTTGCTAAATAAACCAACACCTCCATCTGCCACATTTGTACCTCTATCACCGCATGCACTGTTCCTCATTTGCTTGATCAAGTCAGTTGAAAACAAGCCTAGAATCTGCTCCTTCAAACCCTACACATGGTTTAATTCTCAGTAGAACGATTACTACTGACTGGGGTATATTTTCGAATGCACTGCTAATAGATCAGTTACACCGATTTAACAGATTGTAATGCTCACCAATCTGATTTCCTTTCCTGTAAGACTGACAACAAAAGAAGGAGGAAAACATCAGCCTCTGTGTTCGCTTCTCAAATCTGAATATGATCTCAAACTTTATACACTATGAAACACACACACAGTCTTACTACAGTCTTTGTACTCTAGCTCTACCTGGATAACTCTGTGTGTGTGTGTGTGTGTGTGTAAACACAGAAAACACAGAGCAGGGCTATTTACACTGGATAATAATAATAAGAGTGGATGTGGAGTAAGTAAAGCTCACTTCATCACTGTGATGAAAAACTCCACACACTTGTGCATGTGGAAAGCTAGCAGCAATTTTCCAAAACCAGCTCGGCAGGAGCCGTTTGGACAAGAACCAAATTGACACAAACGTTCCACTTGCCTCAAAGTGCCTGAGTTATATAACCTAGTACAGACTCGCCGACATGGATTTTATTTTTGACATACTACAAAAAGAAAATAATTTAAAAGCACAGAAATGTGCCATTTTTGAACTGTATAACATGTCCTTATTGTTTATATACAAAATTAATTGTGTCTGAATTGTGGATCGAATAGCGCTGAGGTACCGTATGACTAGCGTGGTGCTAATTAGTAGTCAGAAACATCCACTGAAATGATGTTAACTAACCTTTTATATCTATGAGCGTATAAATAACAACAAATATATCTTTACTGATTGCCTTTCATTAACAAATTTTCACTGATGATCAAAAAGGATGCTACACAAACCGCTCAACTGCCTTCATATTACACCACTTTAACACGTATAGAAAAACACCACTGCATGGTTTCTTGTTCTTCAGGAACATCATGACTCGAAACCTGTCTTCTGACCAACCAGAAGCTTCTATTCGCCCTCAGGGCCTTACGATTACGGCTACTGAACAAATCCAGCTTCTTACGCTGAACAGAGCACAGATCCTCGAATCCCTGAGTGTGAGTCACAGAACAAACTGTAAAAACTCCCTCGTCTCACCACTGATGACTTGAAGCGGCGCCTGAAGCTTCAGCTAAATATTTAGGCTGCAGAAAACCTTCATGTGGCGCCAAACGTCAAACACGCGTTCTATTGAAGGCACTTGTGTGTACTGGCATGTCATGTTCAACTGCATCTGCTGCACATCGACATTTAAGGAACGAGAGCGTGAATGTGTGAAATACAGAGAGAGAGACAGAGGAAGAGAGAGAGAGAGTGAGAGAAGGAAGTAAGCTAGTCTAAAAGAATGATCACGAGAGCAGATAACACTTTTTTTCCACTCTCTAATAATTTCAATAGATCTTTTTTTATTAAAAATCAACCACGCAGTTAGATCATCGTGAAGCTTTAACCAGAATCAGGTACGACATGTTGGGTAATCTTTTCATGAGTGTTAAACCACAGTGCATACCTTTCTGCTTGCTTTCTTGCACTGGTTTAGGGAACGTAAAGTGCATTGCCCCCCACCCACCAGCCAACTATATCCTATCATATGACGGCTACCAAGAGCGAGAGTGAAGGCTATCACATGCTTCCTCTGAGACACGTGAAGCCACCCAACCACATTGTTTCAAAACTGCCATGTCACCGGGTAGCAAAGGGTGGTGGTTGGGTGCTATCTGCCCTCTATCCACCCTCTATCTCTATCGATAATGTTAAGTAGCGTTCCTGTTCTCACTTACATTATAACAGCTATAAACACATTTTCCATGGAAATGGACTTAGGGGACATTTTCAACCAGGATCAATAAATGAATGATTTTTATGGCTGTGAGTCTGATATAAAGAGTCTGCTGGCTTTCAGTGTGTATTTCTCTCTGTTGGATAACCTTACACAGAATCTTAGTGGTTGAAGACCTTTATGAACAAGCACTTGTGGCATCTCAGAGAGCTGAAATCGGTTGGATATCAACATTTACTTGAGCATTTTAGGAACTTTTCTACGAATATACTGCCCCTAGTCAGCTAGAGAGAAACAGAAATACTTACGAAACTCTACAAATTCATAAACCCTTGAGTGTCTACTTTCAGTGTGAGCTTCATGTTAACCACCACTGTGGAGAGGGACATGACAAAGACAGTCAATGCTGAACAAGGACACTATAAAACAAGAGCAAACTCTATTTTTTGGTCTCTATGAAAAAAAAAAGAGTTAACTTTCTTAAGCCACAAAAGAAAAATGCAGCTTTTCATGTTATGGAGAAAAGCAGAAGAACAAGCTTAGGATCTATCCTGAAGAATGTCCCTTGGTGGAAGAAAAATGTAGTGACGGTTACAACATGCTGACACTCGCCTTCTGTTTACACAAAACTTCAATGAACAGAATGTTTTTCTTTGTGAAATAGCAGCAGGTTTAACTTAAATATCTTAAATTAAGATAATTGTAGGTCATGAAAATATAATAGATAAAAGATAATTAGTAGTGTAGATAATTATAACTTACACTATAAAAGTGTAGATCATTATAAAAATAAAGACTGAGATGGACAATCTGATTGGCTGACAGTTTTCACACTATTTCACAAGTGCTCAATTAACAAGTAAGCATATTTTAATGTTTAGTGACTTGAGACTCAGATTATAGATAGATTTCTGTGGGTATTTTATTGGCGTTGGGAATAAATAAAGGCAATTCTATTCAGGGTATCTTTAACCATAATGTGAGTTAGATCATCTCATTCAGACTTGCCAGGTATGGACTTTTCTTCTGACACTTTTTGACCAAAAAACTACAGAAGTACATCACCACTTTGTAACAGTATAATTTTTTTTTAGAGTTTAATGAATGAATTTATAGCAAAATACTACTACAAGGTGCTTCATGTGACTCAAACACTTACAGATAAATTTCTGTGGTTATTTTTTTGTGCCATTAGCACCAAACAAATAAAACAAATAAAACAAATAAAATAAAATAAAATAAAATAAAATAAAATAAAATAAAATAAAATAAAAATATTAATTAAATCTGGCAGTAAACAAATAAAAAATATAATTAAATTTAATTGAGGTTGGTGTAATTTTGTGTTTTTGACATAATAAGGATAATTTAAGAAAACAAAAAAATATTTTGGGAAATATTTGGCTATGGAAATGTGTTTTTTTTATCATGTTAAAGCTTTCTTTTTCATGTTGCTTGATTAATGCTGCTTGAGAAAAACAACAGTTCGCTAGTTCATCTCTTTTCCTGGTGAAAGTCGTGTTCTGATCGTGTTACTAGATGGTCACATGCTAATATATTCTTCTTGTTGAACGACTGTAAAATGTCTGTGACGCTCATGAAGAGAAATCTCTGAGTGCGTCTCAATCAGCTCCCTAGTTCAGCAGTCAGCACGCTTTATCATGGAGTCGCCATATTAAGGGCTCTCTGTCTGTCTGCCTGTCTCAATCTCAATGCACTGGAACATTCGCTCCCTAAGAAAAACCCCACAATGCACCACAAAAACCAGGGAGCATCAATGCTTGCTAAGATCAGTTACTGGAAATGATGCATCTTCTGTAGACTTGTGGTTGAAAGGCATGCAATAGAGAAACAGGAAACTTTCAGTTCAGAAAAACCTCCTAAACAGAGCTACATATAACAGTATATAATAAAATCCTCTAAATCTCACCATGTGAAGGGTTTTTCCAGGCTGCCACACACATTTTAACATATACTACCACTACACTGTAATGCCAATATGATATTTTTTTTCTGGCTATAGCAAGTGCTCTGGAAGCATGTACCCACATCTTACAAGGGTTTTTAGGCCTTTCTTCATTCCTTGCTGATGTCTCATTTGAAGAAGACGGTCATGGATAAACATTAGATGAGTGCGAGACCTGCTGGAGGAGCATTAATGATGACCATTAAACAGGACAAAGAGAGCGAGTTTTGCCCTCATCAGTCATCCTGTTTTGGCAGAGTGAACTACGAGTGGATTAAACACAGATCACGCAGCAATAACATCCAAGTGTTATGACCAAAAAAGGTGAAAAGAAAGACAGTGAGTAATATTAGACCATCCAAGCAAATATCACAGTGTTTCCTAGGACTGATGGTGAACAATCTGCTTACCCACACCATAACATCAGACTGTATGGACTGTATGTGGGCTGACCAACACACACACACCTTTTTACACTGCGTGTATCTTCAGCATCTTCAATCACTGAACAGTCAGAATAACGTTATAACGCCGGAATGAAAAGCCTGAAAACAACCAACAATCCTGTCATACCTTACAGCTACACATGGAGAAACCGTCTAGGGTTCTATTTACCAGTCACACGTGCGCCAGCGCTGGACATAAGAAACAGAAAGAAGCATTCCTAAGAAAAGGATTTACCGTGATGCAATGCGCAGATAAGTAGAAGGCACCGCTGTAGATCCGTCTGGCTTACGAGACGTCCAGGAGTGCTAAGATCCTTATCTGGAATATGCAAATACTCACTTATGTAAAAATCTAACAAATCATATTCACTCGTTCGACAGTGTAACAAAAGAGCCTACAAGTGAGTGACTTTTGATTCCAAAAATAGTGAAGAAATCCTTTGGCAGAATGACACAAAACTCCTTCCCTTAATAATGCTGAAGATTTTTTTCCCCCCAATCAAGCGATCTGGAAAGTAGTTCATGTGCTGTCTAATCTTGTCTAGGCCATTCTCACAATCAGCATCTTCCTGCTCCAGGCGCACCGTGTCGTGTACGAAACCCATCCGTACTCACTAACCCTGTCAAAGCTAAGCCTCACTGCTTGTGTGCATCCTCGTGCTTAAACCGACACGGCACCCCAGGCGTTTGCAAGTTAAATTCGGCTGTCTCATGACGGCCCTTATTTTGTCTACATTTAAATGGCGTCGTCGGATGCACTACGCACATGTACAGATGTTCAGACGTTTGGTCGTTCAATTATCTTGCAATTAACAACTTATCTGTGCTTTTATTTACGTTTAACATCAGCTCCGTCTGTGGTCGAGTCAACCATCATCTCAGACTTCTGTACGATGCAGCTTGCCAAGCCTGGGATATGAAATCATGAGACAGACTACTAACCCAAGACATTAAGGAGGAACACGACTAATCGCTGGAGAATGACTCATTTAGAAAAACTGGGTCATTAAACGTAGGAGGAAAGGGTTGCAGGATGACACATGCAGTTGATGTATTGCTTCCTGTTTCAATATTAGGCTACGCTGGTAATGATCGGAGCTTGGAGATGTTCTGCAAATCATAAATTATTCTCACTATTTTCTGTGTAATATAGAAATCTCCCTTGTAGACGTGGAAAATGCCACCAGCTAGGCATCTTATTATCTTCAGATAATTTAGTGTGTTTAGCTTTTGTGTTCAGTAGCACCTCTAAGCTTTAGTCAGAGAGTAGTGGTGTTACGGTACACTCATGAGTCGATTCATGATACCGGCTCTGATTCGATTCATGATACTGGCTCTGTAATTCAATTTGCAATACTAGCTTCACGATTTGATTTACAGTACTGGCTTCACTATTCACTATAATGACTTCATGATTTGATTCTAGTTGATGTTACTAGATTCACGGTTCAATTTGAGGTACCAGCGTCACGATTCGATTCACAATACCAGCTTCATAATTCAATTTGAGGCATCAGCTTCACGATTTGATTCGAGGTACCAGCTTTACGATTCCATTCGAGGTACCAGCTTCACGATTTGATTGGAGGTACCAGCTTCACGATTCGATTCACAATACCACCTTCACTATTCGTTTTGCAATACTGGCTTCACGATTCACTATACAGGCTTCATAATTTGATTCACGTTACCTGCTTCACAATTCAATTCGAGGTACCAGCTTCACCATTTAATTTAAGGTACCAGCTTCACAATTCGATTCGCAACAACGGCTTCACGATTCAATTCGAGGTACCAGCTTCACGATTCAATTCGAGGTACTGGCTTCACGATTCAATTCGAGGTACCAGCTTCAGGATTCGATTCACAACAACGGCTTCACGATTCAATTCGAGGTACCAGCTTCACGACTTGATTCACAATACCACCTTCACTATACGTTTTGCAATAACGGCTTTACTATTCACTATACTGGCTACGTGATTTGATTCACGTTACTGGCTCCACGATTTGATTCGAGGTACCAGTTTCACGATTCGACTCGCAATACCACCTTCAGTATTCGATTTGTGGTCCCGATGTCACTATTTACTATATTAACTTTATGATTTCATTCACTTTACTGGCTTCCTGTTTCAATTCACTATACCAGCTTCCTGATTTAATTCTTAGAAATTTCTGGAGAAAAGTCTCATGAAGATTGAAAAATGACTGAAAAGATTTGTCGGAACAGATCAAAATTTGCTATGAACTTTAATACTGTAAACAAAATTTATGACAGGTTCGCCGTATCTTAAAACAATACATTTATGAAAATTTAATTGAGTAAATAATGTCTCCAATGCAGGGGAAATGATGGATTAAAGTGTAATTAGAGCGCCGCAGCAGCATCCGAGGCAGTATTTTTAAACACACTTTAAAAAAATTCCTGACTTCCTCTTTCTCATGCTCTAGAGACGTAGAGATGTGTAGTTGCGGTTGACTGAAAGCTACTGAAGTACTAAGTTTAACCGTTATCACACATTCATATAACTGTGTGATGTGTGTGTAATAACACGCATGTAATAACACATGCGATAAATAACGTGTGTGTGTAATAATAATAATATTGTATGTAATAACGTATTCGTTTAACAACGTGCGAATAATAGTATGCGTGTTTGTAATAATGAGTGTATTTAATAACGTGTATAATAATGTGTGCATTTAATAATGTGTGTGTAATAACACATGTGTTTAATCACATGTGCATGTAATAATGTGTGGGGGTATTGTGTGTAATAACTTGAGTGTAATAACATGTGGGTGTATTGTGTGTATAACAAGTGTTTGAAAATAATGACAATGTAATAACATGGGTGTAACAACACAGATGTTCAGATATATGTGTAGTTATCACCAGATTATCATATAGTGATCTGATACAGCTCTTTTCAAAGAACAATGCTGTACTGGGAAGGGAAAAAACAAGCTTTTCGGTGGAAGTCTAAGGGCTTGTTTTGTTCATACATGTTTATATTCAATGCACATTTTTGCAGAGTACTTTATTTAGCATTTATATATTTGTGGTTACCAACATTGCGCGTAAATATGGGAGTGCCTCGGTTTCTGTGCAATTTCTCAGGAATGCCACGGAATTTTCAGGAAAGCATGAGGAGCCTGAAACTATTAGAACATCCAGTTTTGGAAAGTCTGACTGGATTCAAGCTCAGCTGCTCTTCAATTTCACAACAAGTAAGGTTTGCCAGTAAAGTAGGCTTCCTGATGGTTTCTCAATACATGGCATTTTCTGGAGTGATCACACACACTCGACTACGGAGGGTCACCGCTCGTCTATTCTAAGAAGCCGTTAGGAACTCGTATTAGGAATGATGTCTGAGGTATCTGGTATCGCCGTGACCGTGTGTGATAACACTGTAACCAGGAGATACCAGCGTGCCATGGGAGTAGATGGGTCCGATATAGAACAAGGGTCAAAAAGCACAATCGTCTGCAGCACTGCTCAGAGCTGCAATGCAAATTCACCAGATCTGCAAAGCAACACCTCTGAAGAGTTTCAGTTTCAGAAAAGTTCTTCAAGGTAATCTCAAGGGAAGGCATATGTCAGAGTACTAAAACTGTGGCCTACCTCATCGTTAACCTGGTAATGAGGGAAGTGAGATATCACCCAAAAAAAGTGTGGGTTTGCTCAAAAAAGCACAAAACAAGTGTAATGCTGCAATAAAAAAGGGAAATATATTTTTAAAAAAGTATAATAAACATATTGAATAATGCTGTATTCAATATTTCCTTAATTTAATAGTAAACTTTTTATTAAAAAAAAAAATCAAGAGAGAGAGCGAGCGAGAGACAAAAGCACAGAGAGAGAGACAGCGAGAGACAAAGACACAGAAAGAGAAAGAGAGAGAGAGAGAGAGAGAGAGAGAGAGAGAAACACACACAAAGAGAGAGAGAGACAGAGACAAAAGCACAGAGAGACAGAGACAGCAAGAGACAGAGACAGCAAGAGACAGAGAGACAGAGAGAGAGAGAGAGAGAGAGAGAGAGATGCACAGACCATGCTGTGTATGTTATCTTTATCTTGAATCACACGTCTAAGCACCAGGAATTCCCCACCACTTTCTAAGACGAGTGACAAAGCTCGGGTCACTTTTACAGATTTAAAATGTGTCAGACAGAACCGCTTCAACTTATTACTATCACCATGCACCAGCGAGCCAATCATTAATGTTACAGAAGCATCAAACATTCCCACGACTGCTGTAATGGCACGGCGTCCTTAAATACAGAGAAACCTGCTGATAACAAACAGCAGTGTAGTAATTTGGCTAGAGCGCCACAAAACGGCGAGTAATCGCTCTAATTACAGCAAGCTGTCATGCTAACTGATTTACAATCAAGCTTTTATCATTACAAGCGATCCTGCCGCGCAAACACTTTGTAGTTTTCTACAAAATCACTCAAGGTTTTGTCTCAATGCCACAGAACCACTCACCATCTTAAATGTCCTTAAAAACACAAAGCAAGTGACTTCCCGTTTTAAACTACACACACTACTAAGCGACACACACAGTAACAGACATGGCTCTCTGTATAGTTCAGCCCCACGAGAGAGTATATCAGTGTGTGTGTGTGTGTGTATACTCTTCATGCTCTGAGAAGCCTCAGAGTTATTTTCCATGCTGGTGGAAAATGAGAGCAGCCCAAGGGCCTCTGTGTGGAATTTGCTAACTGGGAGTGTGACATCACAGGATTCCCCTGGAGCAGGACTCGAGGGAATGTGACATGTACCCGGTCTCAGGCTACCAAAAGAAAAAAACAAAAAAAAAACACAGTGCTAATTAACAGACACAGAATTGTCAAATATGTAGAATGTCTGCCACTGTAGGCCGAAAGAAAACCACAGCTGTGGCTGTTATGAAAAACAGGCGAGCAGCACGAATCAGGAGAGCAGGTTAGGTTTGGCTCTATGGTTACTTATCAGAAGGTGGGCTGTTTCAGCATCACCAAGCTGAATGAGCAAACCCTAACCCTCGGCTCACGTGGTCCGATCTCAGCTTCCGGACAAGGTAAGAATGTGAAGAAAATAATTTGCTGTGACAAAAAAAAAAAAAAGCCTCCTTTTTATTGCTAGTAATTTATTCCAAAGCAAGTAAAGTGAGCTGAACAGATAAGAAGTGTTTATCACAAGCAGGGTTGTAACAGATTCACCATTTTCACAGTACATGTCAAACGTGTTCCTTACTCCGGAGGCTCTCATCCCTTTTGGATCCACTTGTGATTTTCCAAACTCCTCTCTCTGGACTCACTATGAAGCACCCTCTATAAAGTTTTTCTGCACCGGGGGGCAGAACAACGCTGAAATCCCACTTTTCTGTTTAATCTGTAACTGTCAAAGCATTACAGCCTGTTTCTAGCTTTATCACACATAACGAACACGGTGCTGCTGACCAGAACTAACCTAAATAATCAGTGATGTGTTTTAAACATTGCTGCACACTGCTGTTTTTGTTTGTTTGTTGGCTTAGCATGCCAGGTTTCCTCACAGAAACTCTCTCACCTTCTCAGAACGGGCCTCTTTTATCAATCTGGATAGAAACTGAATTATCTGTGAATCATTTTACACAGGAAAAAATAGGTATTTGTGAAAATCCTGTAAATTCATAACAGTGTTTTTATCCTACTCCTGCTCCTGAGCACGTGTCCATTTATGCATAAGAGGACTAACTAATGTCACCTGCGTCTTGACTTCAAATCATTTCATCTACACGGATTACTGCATGACTATATTTGGAATATAACATGGAGATGCTTATGTTTATTACAATTACCGCGTATTATTTATCAGATGCCCTTATATAGAGCGGCTTATAGAAATGATTGGGAATCTGTCAAGAACACATCCTCATGCTAATTCACTACGTTAGAGACCTCAATGAGGACATTTTGTGAAAACCAGTCAAAGAAGATAGGACTATACCATAAGAGAGCTAATACATAAATGACAAATAAAATGAATCATTCATTTAGGACAAAATGAATGGGAGACTGTCTGTAAGCAAAAATGGGGAAGATTTTGATTGTTATTAGTAGTAGTAGTAGTAATAGTAGTAGTAGTAAAATGATATAAATATTTTAATTGACACAGAAGAGGGATCTGGTGAGCAAAGTGTTGGACTACTGATCAGTCAGTTGCGAGTTAGAATCCCAGGTCCACCAAGCTGCCACTGCTGGGCCCCTGAGCAAGGCCCTTAAGACCTTCAACTGCTCAGTTGTATAAAATGAGATAAAAAAAAAAAAATTAAGTCGCTCTGGATAAGGGTGTCTGCCAAATGCCAGAAATGTAAATGTAAGTCAGTCGAAAATCTTCCCTTTCAGAAAATCAGAGCTCCTGAAATCTCTTGGAGTTAATGGTGAATAAATCTACCTCACATGACGCTATACCACTTAATCAGTAAAATTAGCAGAATTTATGTTTTATTCAGGCAACTGTAAAGCTGAGAACCAAAGCTTCATACGTAATGATAAGTCTTGCTTTGTAATTAGTACAAATACGATCAGGATAAATGCTTGAATACTAGATTCTGATCATTTTAGACTTGGTGACTCTCTCACTGTATCTGTTGAGCCATCGCTGCTTCTTCAGCGTTTTTTAACAACACACCACCATGGAGCCCTGACCGCACCTTGTATCTTTCCCATGTTTATTTCCCACCAGAAGCACCGGTTGCTCATTAGCTCCACAGCCTAGTTAAAACACAACCAAAAACACACAACCCCTTTTAAATGATGTTTACTGAGAGTGAGCGACCATGGACGTATAAATGAACCTAGTGAGGTGCACACCCTGTCAGGGGTCTGTTAGAAAAGCTAGCGGAATTTCACCATAGAATAAAAGTAAAAATGCAAGAACAACCCAAGCTCTCACTGATAAATCTATTCTTGTGTCCTAATGTTGACTTAGTACAGGCTTTATCTTGAGACCATAAACACTGACCAAAAATAGCCTAGTCAAAGGCTCTCCTAGTGATAAGATTTATGTTACGCCACAGAATCTACTCCAAACTCCATAACCTGCACATAAACGTGTAGCCGTTTATGAAATCCCGAGCATTGGCGAAAATTTGAGAGGTGCAATTTGAGAGCACTCTGTCAGGTCCAAGGCTCATTTGTTCGAGAACAGATATGCTCCAGCAAGCTCAGAAAAACAGGACCAAAGACAACACATCAGATTCCTAACCTAAGCTTTGCAGTGGCATTGGAGATTATTTGTGAGCGTGATGAAAACCCCAGTGAAATGTTACTAATATATAGTAAGTAAAAATCTAAATGAATTAACATCATTAGTATTGGCGCACATCATCGGGATAGTCAAGTGGGGAAATAACAGTTCTCAGCATGTGAGAGTTACTCATGTGAGAAGCTATAAATAAATGACAGCGTTTAGCTAGCCAAATTGCTCCTCGTGACTCAAGGAATCTTAAAAAGGACTTCAGATGGACAGAGAATCACAAGAGGTGGAACATCCAAACACAAGCTGAGCAACAACATCTCTCAAGTGGGAAAAATAGTAGTTTCCTACTTGAGGGAAGTATTCCTCATTCTCGAACATATGATACACCTGAAGCAGTTTTCTAGTGAAAGTATGAAGCAAGCTTTCTGAAAACAATAAAAAAAAAAAAAAAAAAAACCAAATATGAAAACCTGGCTAGAAGAGAGTGAGTTTACCATCAGAGAAATGAAAGAAAGATGGAGGGTTAAACCTTAACTCTCTGTGACCTCTAATGATCATCACTTTCACCTCTGGTGCGGTTTTTCCCCTTCAGGACAGAAGGGGGATCAGAGCGAAAGTTTTTTCCAGAGAATAACCCACTCACTACTGCGCTTCAGACAGCCGGTGTTAACCTTTAATGCAAAAAAAAATGCAAAAACCTTCAACAGGCTTTCCACTACAATGGAAAAGCAGCATGCTTTCGACACAGATGTTTCAACAGAAAGAATAAATGGGGAGAGTGTGAATGGGGAGAGTTTCATAATCAGACTCACTGAATGTACCTCACTTCTCTCTTTTTTTAAAAAATAAATTTCCAGTACACGAACGCATGAAATGACGATCTGGGTCTCATAACGAGAGAGGACCGTTTCTCACTCAAATGTGTGAATCGTCATAAATAATTAAAACAAACATAAAACAGCTATAATAAATATATAACTCAGTACTTCCCTTTCAAAGAGTCTGGCACAAGCACAAGTGCAGCGGGGAAAGTAAACATTACTCAGCTCTACTTGATTATCTATTACAGCCACCCACATCACTCAGCCTTCTCTGGTTTATTTACCATTTACACTGTAAAGTCACGTTTGACATTTTTGTCACGTTTTCTAGTAATAGTAAAAGTTATTACTTGTATGCATGAAAGGTGAGAACGTTACATGAGCGAGGCTACTTTTGAACAGAAGACGAGAATTTGTCTGAAGCTAACAGATTCAGTTCCTTAAGTCTATATTAGGTTGCCTATTAAATATCCATCTTGTTTTTATTTTAAAATTTACTTTCAGACCTGCACAAGTGTCAAAAGGTATGCATATGACCAAAAATATACATTAAAATCTTCTTAACAAAAGTCCAGAACTTTCAAAACCATTAAAGTTCAACTTCATAGCATAATAAAATGTTTTTTGCCTTAAAAATGACTAAAACAGCCTAGGATCATTTCTACACTTATATATATATTACAGAAAAATATCACTAACCTTAGCTGAATTGAAACCATAGCCAGATCCAGAAATATTGGCACCCTTTGAAAAGGTGGAGAAGAGAGCTTTGCAGTTAATTAGTGGAAACTGCTGAATTTATGAGAGAAATGTCACCTTTATCTGAAATTTGTTCAGCTTTTTAAAAAATTCCCTCGTTGAAAAGTACCTTACCAAAACCATCAGTGACTGAGAAATTTTCAGGAATATAATGTTTCCGGTTCTATTTTATTTCACTTTAAGCGGTCCTCTACAACTTCCTGTGTCATAAACATGAGGGGAAACAGAGGATAGATTCAGTTAGTCCTTCATCAGTATGGTGAAGATCAGAGGATACACGAATTAAACAAGACCGAAAAAGTGTCCAGACTAACGTGAAACACAGCTACATGCCTATACCCACAAGGCAATAATTCAGACGTTTAATGTAAACTGAGGTGTAATAAATCTGCCTGGGAGCTGATGAAAGTGTATTTTACAGCTAGAGGCATCCGTTTCTCCCAGGATAATAATTTGTGAAAGCTAGTAGCGAGTCTGCAAATTAGACACCACCAACAAACTATTTAAAGGTTGAAAAGAAGAAAGCCTGCTATTCTGCAATAGACGCTACTGGAACTGGTCTCTCGGGTCAGATCAAACAAAAATAAATCTTTCTAGCAACAAAGAGTTTGGGTGGTTTCAAGGAAAAGAGCTGCATCTCCACTGTTGTGTCTAAAGTGCTGTTTTTCCTCTGAAAATCTTTGGAAGCCTTGTAGCGACTTCCTGAAACACCAAGAGGTGAAAATCTAGCTATTTCAAGAACCTGGCCCATGTTTTTGGATCTTCAAGGAGGACAAAGACCTGAAAGATACATCCAAATCCACAAACAACATATTGAGTCAAGCTTTCACAGCCATTCCCATTCCTCTGACCTCTTAAAGAAAACCTCTGGGTTTTTTCTGTGGGAAAGATGAGAGTTGTAAAGAGAGGATGGGCAGAGATTATGTACTGAGGAGTGTCTCAGATTGCTTGCTCCGTTATCGAAGCTGTAGTGCTGTTATACTATAAAACAAGTATTGATAGATATTCCTAAAAAGAAGATATGTTTTTGTTAGAGCTTTCCATCTTTACCAACAGTGCCAATAATTCTGGAGCTGACTGTACTATAGTTCTGTAATGTACATGATAAATCAACATTCTTTTCTTTTTTAGCAAATCATCAATAACATTTCTGGCTGTTTCCAGATCTAGAGCTCAGTTACCGGTACAAGTCAAAAACTTTGTATATCTTTACACCGGTATATCGACAGACCCCTGGGGGGGTCTTGCATAAGACAAGCGACTTTGCAATGCTCTGCTGTCAGTCATATGCTGGAAAACAGACTATTTATAGTATTTAAACTATTTATAGCAAAAATAAGACGGCTGAGTGAAATCGCAGTGACAGGGTCTGACTATTTTAGGGAAAACAACCAAGTTGGCTATGACTAATTGCTAAGGAATTGTATTTTCATGACTATTTGCTTTAACACCTCTCGCATGATTCCCTGGAACAAAAGAAGAAGATTTTTGTAATTGATTACTGCCTGGGAAAAGCAATCTCCGAGAAAGAACCGGTCCAACGCCAAAAAACCACGAAAGGTAACGCGACTTTACGGTTCAATCTCAAACGGGTTCATTATCCACCAGGTAGCGCGTGGAAGACTCCTTTACTGTCACTCTAATGTAGTGCGCCTATGTAGGGAAAAGGAGAGACGTTTGGGACACGACCCAGCCCGTTGGTTACAGAGAGCCTTGTTGGCTTGGAAACTTTTTAAGTCGAGAAAATGATTACGTCTTATGAAAACAATCAAACAGAGCCTGTTAAAGGATATTTGCCAGGATAGAATAATAGAAACAGAGCAATGAAAAAGCGTAAACCATAAAACAAACAAACAAATACATATATTCAGACAGACATAGATAGACAGATAAACGTCAGCCGGTAACAGATGTTAGTTTAGCTTCAAATCTCAGTCCAAAAAAATATAAAAACTTGTGTACACTTCTAGTAAATGTAAACACAGGAATAAAACCACACAACAAGCCGAAAAGCCCTACATTTTCCCGTACTTTCTTTAAGAAAAACGAAACGAATTACCTTCAGAAACAGCGTTGGAGATAGCGCCTTACATCCTGTTGTTGTTACAAACTCTCTCGCTCTCTCTCTCGCGCTCTCTTTCTTTCTCTCTCTCTCTCTCTCTCTCTCTCTCTCTCTCTCTTTCTCTGGCTGCCGAACGCGTTTCGGACTATCAGGACGTCGTCTTCTAGTCAGGCTATATGCAGGGTAGAGAGAGACAAAATTACATCACTCACTCAACGTGCACCAACCAGAACGCCGAACGCCAGTGGTTTTTACACGAATTTTGCCCCTCAATCTGCCCCGCATACACGCCTCCATGCACAACAGGGGCTCACCTGGGTGGGAGGTGATCCTATTCAGCTAAACTCATTGGCTTACCTTTGACAAAGGTCACTTTTTAAAGTCGTTTAACACAGTTTCACGTTTGCGTGTTGTAGCTAAAATGGAAAATCCACTTGATTATTCTCAAATAATCATTTTTAACCATGCCAGCCAATATTTATTTTATAGTGAAATTTACTAGTATTTGGTGTTTCTTTCATTACTATTTTAAATTGGCTATGTTGCAGCAGAGCTTTAGTTCTTTAGTTCTCTAAGATTCGAGATTTGACGCTTTATTTGTCACACGCACATACGTAGTGAAGACAAGAGACAAGACTGTGCACAAACAATAAATAGACTACAGACAATGTACAATGGGTATAATGTAATACGGGGATGGGATCGTGCAAGACGGTATACGCGAGAGCTGGTATATTGTTGTATCAGGGAGTCAGCTGTGTTTCTGAGAGAAAACTCCACACACACACAGACACGCATAATCCACAACACACTGGTTTTGTTTAGCTAGACTGAACGACAAGTGACACTTGAGTAGATGGAAACCCCCACAGAGCTCATTGATGGACTTGTAGAGACAGTAATTGCAATTGTTGACCAGGTCAGGCTATTCTTTGAAACAGAGCCTTAACTCATGCTATGGTGTAGTGTATAAGTGAAACATTACCAAAGAAATGTATAAATATTCGAGAGCATACAAATAAAGGTGTAAGATGTCCTCCAGGCTTAGCAGTGCTCCATCTCGGTACACACAGAGTGAACTCTCAAGCTAAGACCTCACTGACACTACTGAAGAGTGTCACTGAAAAGTGGTGCGTGAGAAAAGAAGCATGTCTTTTTGTGGAGCTAATATTTTCTCCAAGCAACAGATTAGCACCAGAACCACTAAATATAACAAACATTTTAATATAGGCGTATTTAAACACACGTGTTTCACTGTGGAGGATTCAAAGCTATATTAATATACGGTGTTGCTGTATTATTGAAAGAAAATATAATTTCCTTTCTTCTATTTTTCAACTGTTAGACAGACGTCTTCTATTTGTAGTACAACTATTGTATGATAATACAACATAGTGGAAAAAAAAAAAAACAAGTTTCCCAGGTTACCCTGCTGACATACCTAGTGACATTGTCAACATCATCTTCCATTCTTGTTGATGGTAGGAGTAGCAAAACCTGACTTACAAGGTGGGGGAATGTGTCTATTTTTCCCCAGCTCTATATTGGCGTGCCATGTAGAAATGTCTGAAATGTTGAAAACCTATGATGAGGGGAAAATCTAGAGCAAGGAAGGGTGGAATCAAACTGTCCAATCGGAATGAGCCAAGTTTTGTAGACTGTTGAACAAACAGGTTATTGTAAGTTTTTTGTTAGTTTTGTTTGTTTTCACTTGACTTTTGTTTTTTGATGGTAGGTCATCTGATATGATTTTGTAAGTAACACAAAACTGGCACTTATAAACAAGGGTGTGTAGACTTTGCAGTTGACTCTTAGTTTTGGGATTAGTATTGACAAAGCAGCGTTTGTTGTCGGGTTTTGCTGTTTCGGATCAGTAATCATCAGTATTCCAGGTCCAAAGCGGATGCTGAACTGAGACTGTAGTAGGGTATTAGCTCGATCAGGTCAGGTCTCCTTTGTTAAGATCTTTTGTTGTATCTCTTAGAGTGGCACAGAGGGGCTGGGAGTCAGCTGTGTTTCTGAGAGAAAACTCAACACACACACAAATAATCCACAACACACTGGTTTTGTTTAGCTAGACTGAACATCAAGTGAGTAGATGAAAACCCCCACAGAGCTCACTGATTGACTTGTGGAGAGAGTAATTACAATTGTTTTTGAATTGTTGACCAGTTCAGGCTATTCTTTGGAACAGAGCCTTAACTCACGCTATGGTGTTCTGTATAAATGCAACATTACCAAAGAAAGAGGTTAAGAGGTTATATGTATATTGCTCAATTTACTGTATTTATATATAGACTGTATTTGGCTCAAAATAAGTTTTGTGCACACACACACACACACCTTCTGCTCCTCCTTCTCGCATTGTGCAGGTAAAAACAGACCACCCTGTCTCCTCAACCCCTTCCTCTCTCCCTCTCTACATAATGTCTTTTTTCTTCTGTTTGCTTCTGTAATAATCCAAATAAAGAAACCTTCTATACAGTCTGCCCAAAGCAAAAAACATATCTATGCCAGGATAAATTTTCATTTACAGCGGTTCACAATGTCATTTTCATTCACAGCGGTTTGTAGAGGAACATTATGAAAGTATTCCCCCGGTGCCCGTTGGTCTGCCACGCCTTATATTATCACAGCACACCATGGAAGAAACACAGCACAATGGATAACGGACCGAATTTACACATTAATGTTTAAAAGGATCGAAATGAACATATAACTAAGTTCTCCTTTGGTGTCTATAGTGTTTTCAGAAATCATCACACACTCCTCAAATCATGGCATGTTGCTCAGTATCTGTTGCTCAGTATCTTAAGTGTGGTTTTTGACACTAAATGACACAGGAATCTATGTACAGAGGAAACGCATGTATTTTTGAACAGCTAAAACACAGCAACGATGCAGTTCCTGATCGTAACACGATTCTCAGGTGGGTTGAAAGTTGATGTGTTAGAAACAGGAAAAATGGACAAGCGTACGAGGATTTGAGCGAGTTTGACGAGGGCCAAATTGTGATGGCTAGACCACTGAATCAGAGCATCTCCAAAACTGCAGCTCTTGTGGGGTGTTCCCGGTCTGCAGTGGTCAGTATCTATCAAAAGTATCCTTTAAGTCCTGTAAGTATCTTGGTGACAGATACCACAGCACACCTTCAGGGAATCTAGTGAAGTCCATGCCTTGATGTGTCAGGGGATGTTTTGGTAGGAAAAGAGGGACCGATACAATATTAGGCAGGTGGTCATAATATTATGCCTGATCAGTGTATATGTTTCTGTGTTATTGTTATTGAGTCAGAAATAAGTTGTGTTTAAAACAGTCCACTATTCGCTGGTCCCTACATTGGAAAATCAGAAGCACCACATAGACATCGTTATATGGCACATTAGCTAATGCGCAATCCAAATAATTATCTTTCTGTTCCAAACCTGGGGATAATAAAACACCTGGGACAATTATTAACCGAACCAGTCTGTGAACATGAACAGGCCAGCTTGTTTGCTGTACAAGCTGCTTTTGTCCATTTAGGCAATGGCTTAATAATGAAAAAATCTTGTAAAAGATGCTCCCTTCCTCCGTCTGGGTGGGGTTTCACTCACTGCACTGGTTTCCTCTCACCTCAATTAAACATGTGGATTAGCTCTGATGAATGGCCTTTGCGTGTGAATGAGTGTGTGAATGTGTGTACCTCAGTTAAGGTGTATTCTGACCTCACTTCTGACCCAGTCAGAGGCTCCGGATCCACCACCACCGCCCTGACCAAGATAAATCGATCAGCTCAGTTATGAGGATAAAAGGAAATGAATCATCTTAATGAAGCCCAGAAACAGTAGCACAGCAATCTTAATGCAGTAGTACATCAGTCAAAGCCCAGCTTTTCTAATTTTGGCATTTATTCATGCCTTTCAGATTTAACAATAAAATAGATTTATATAAAATAGATTCTTTATGACAGAATTTCAGCCTTAGTAGGGCAAAACAAAAACCCTTACTGAACTGAACTCAATGATCTCAGGGAAAACAGCCAGAATTCCCAGGGTACCAGATAGACTGGTTTCAGAAAGTGCTGATCTCTTGGGATTTTCCTACACAACAGTCTCCAGAGTTTACACAGAATAGTGCAAAGTCTTCTGTGGGTGAAAATAGATTGTTGTTGAGAAAAATCTGAGAAAAACAGCCAGATTGTTTTCCACTACCAGGAAGGATTCAGTAACTCAATCATTCTTTACATCCGTGGTGATCAGAAAAGCATCTCAACATGTACTGAAAATTAAACCTTGAGATGGAGGAGATCACATCAGTTTTGTTTCTTGTCAGCCAAGAACAGGGATCTGAGGCTATATCATGGGCAGGGTGGATGAGTCTGGGTTTCTGAGAAACTCAGGCAGGTCCCAACAACCATGCCTTGCTTAACTCCAGAGAGATTTCTAGTATATTAAGGGATGAAAGGATTGCATCAAGTTTTTTGACAATGACTCTTAAACAGACTTAAACAGTAAAGACCAAAATATTCTGTTATGACACAAGGTTCTCACCAGGATACGGAGACACAGTGGTTCTGGTCACTGAATAAACATACTGACACAAACCAGGTCTGACCTGTAAGAGCAGGTTTGGACACAATTATTAAAGGAACAGCTAACCTTAGAACACTTTAAATGATAAAAACATAATATTTTATTTGAGATCTGGACATTTTTTGTTCACCTTGGCACACTCAGCATGACTTTTCAAATATTTCACATTAGTTATTCATTCCTTCATCTTCAATAACCTGTTTATCCTGCTCAGCGTCAAGGTGGATCCCAAGCCAAACCCAGGAACACCATGTGACACTTTCTTGGGTCATAAAGTCGCTGATCATTACACACAGATCACTAACTGCTTTTAAATTCTCTTATAAATGAAACATTATAGCTCTGAATTAATATATATGTTTATTTGTGATATTTTTGACACAAAAGCTATCAATAATAATAATAATAACAACAACAATAAATAAATAAATAAATAAATAAATAAATAAATAAATAAATAAATAAATAAATTAAATAATTAATTAAATAAATAAATAAATAAAATAAATACAAAAAGTGTATATACATTTTAATAAAGAGTATTTAAAAATTAAAAACAAAATGATCCTTTAATAATCTAGTACTTTGTAATTTGTTAATGCTGTGTACAATAAAGGTCATGCATTTTTTTTAACTTAAAAGCCACCTCTTTTAAATTAATAATAATAATAAAATAATAATGTAATAGTATTAAAATTAATAATTATGGCCTTGGACTATCTACTCTCTTCCCTTATGATTATTAATAACAATTAAAACTATTTAAAAAATAGGAACAGCATTTACAAAGTAAGTGTGGGTTTCTCATGAACGATAGATGAAACAATAGCAGACGGCAGCACGATGAGAGACTCGTTACTGTGATTAGATTAATTAGACACGATTGTTGAGGAAGAGGATGATTTGTGTGATTGGATTAATTAGATGAAGTCAGAGAGGATTGAGTCAAAACTCTACTCATCATGCAAACCTGCAGAGCAACGTGTATTTTAGTGTTGTTTTAAATGACATACCTGACAATTATACTGTCTGAGAATAAGACGATGAGCTGAAACAGGTGTGTTGAAGCGCGTTAGTCCAGGACTACATGCCACTGTAAGAAAACAACACAAATAGTGCTCATCTTATTCATTTCTGTTTCGGTATCTGTCTGTATCTTTTGTTCTGAATAAAGCGTTCGTACTGGGATACTTCATTAGTATGTATGTAGACGTGTTATCATGCTGGGTTGTTTTGTCTGAATATCATCATCAACTTCTTATCGGAAATCTCAATAAATGAATATATCATTTGCAGAAATCTCAATAAATGTAAAATCAGCTGCAACATGTGAAAACTAGTTTGAGCTGTTTTGCATGTCAAAGTATCTCATCTATTTGCCTATTGTCCGAAATTTCCAACCAATGTTTTTTGGTAGTTTAGTAGTGGGGCAAAGAGGAAACATTCAACATGTAGTGACTGATCGATCCTACCTACTGTAATACACAAAACAGGTACAGAGTAAATCACTTAGAGAGACATTGTTATAAGAAAGTAGAGCGGACTCACTGTTACCTTCCAGAGATCACCCCCCCCATCCATATTCTGTTGTTTTGATATGAAGATTAACCACGCTGCTTTTTTTTGCATTGTGCTTCTGCTGGTGTTCCTAATAAAGTGGACAGTACGTGTATGTCACAGTATATTAAGGGATGACAGGATTGCATTCGGTTTTTTTGACACTGCTACAAAGTGTCTAACACTGACTCTTAAACAGAAAAGACTAAACATACTGTTCTGACACAAGGTTCTCACCAGGATACAGAGACACAGTGGTCTGGGTTCCGGTGTAATATTCACTGAATAAACATACTGACACAAACCAGGCCTGACCTGTAAGAGCAGGTTTGGACACAATTATTAAAAGACCAGCTAAACTATTATACCACACAACACATTAAATAGTGAAGAGGACTCACTTCCAGGTTCTGATATCATGCTTTAAAGTATTGAAACAAACAATACTTGTTTTGTGTTTTTTGTGTGTATAAATACTAATGTTTGCACCACGTATTTCAGCTACAGTGTGTATATTACACAAATACACGGGTAATTAAACACTGATGGATACAATCTGATTTTGGACTTTATCCTTGCCTCCCAGGAGCCATCAACAGGTCGACACTTTATATTCCACACTCTCATAATCACAATCCTGCCTGCTTGCTGGTCACTGAATAACCTACATATTGGTTACTGAATAATAACCTTTAATCGCATTCATTTGAATAATATTTGTTTTTCGTTTATTGTGTTTAACTGAACTTTGCTCAAACAGGTGGAATACTTCAGGCATGTCACATGTGAGCAGGACAATTAGCTCTTCAGCTATAGCGTCTGGATACTGAGCTGTTATCTGAAGGTCCTGGGAGCTCCATCAGCCATCTGCTCATTCGCAGTGAGAGAGACAGACCATTGCTTTTTGGCAGAAGCCGCAGACACAAATAACCAACAACTAACACATTAAGAAACCTATCAGAAACTCCTCAGTGGCTGCGGAAAGAGCACTGAGATGGCCCTGTGAAGTGAGCTGGCTATTTTTTTGTAGTACCCAGTCTTATTTTAAACAGGGGTGAGATGTTTTCTGGCGTTTTGTGTGTATGGTTTTAGTTGTGTTAGACAGACATGCCTGTGTGGTGTGAGATAGTCATACAGGTCCACTAGCACTGAGCAGACATTAACGGACCTGCTACAGCCTCACTCACTTATAAAAAGTCTGGTTTTGTTGTGTGGGATCCTTCTCCTGACACACCTCCAGGATTCTGGCAAGCTTTCTTAAAAAAAACAACAACAACAAGAAGCAACTACAAATAGTTCATTATCAGTTCATTCTGAGTAATTCATCCCTATTCTACACAGTCTTTTACAACACTTGATGTATCGTTAAAAAGGCTTGTAAAAAGCCTCGTAATGATCTTCACACTTATTAGATCCTTGAAGAGGATTGTTGAGTGTAAGTCTGAGCCACTGGTACCTCCAGAGCGATTTTCCTGAATTTCAAGGGAAAAGCCCTTGGGGAGGTTTGTTAGAAATGTGAAGTCAACCACAACCTCAGATCACAGCAAGACATTGTAAGAGTGCTTCTCAGAAACACACAGCGTCTAAACCCCGCTCTGATTAAGCTGTAAAGAGGACATCCCGAGTCGATAACTCTTGCTCCACACTATCGTTTTACATTCTCAAATTATGATTAGGGCTGCGTTTTTTAAGGACTTGGATTATCCTCACTGTAAGCAAATGACCAACAGGGAATGACAAAGCGGCTTAGACAGGAGTTTAAATAATTCCAAGAAATATCAGGAGTGAATTTTTCTTGGGAATTGCATTGCCGGGTATTGGGAGTGAACTAAAATGGAACATACTACAAATATGTTGCTTTGGAAAAGTACAGTGTAAATACCTCAGGAAGAATTCTTGTGTAAAGTTTTTATGGCAAATTTTGGTTACTCCTCAATATAGTAATTCCCTTGACACTTCATTTTATGAGATGTTATTTGTTTTTGTTATCTTTATTTTACAGAATGTCTCACTGAGGAAGAGACAGGAGTCAGAGCTGGAGGTAGCAGAGCTGAAGAGGTTGAGGTTCTCTTTGGGAGTGAGACGGTTGGACAGGATTAGGAACGAGTACATCAGAGGGACGGCTCATGTTGGACGTTTTGGGGACAGAGTTAGACAGGCTAGATTATAATGGCTTGGACATGTTCAGAGGAGGGAGAGTGAGTATGTTGGTAGGAGAATGTTGGACATGGAGCTGCCAGGCAAAGAGGAGGTATATGGATGGAATAAATGAGGATATGAAGCTAGTGGGTGCAAGTGTTGAGGATGCAGAAGATAGGGATAGGTGGAGAGAGATAATTCGCTGTGGCCACCCCTGAAGGGAAAAGCCGAAAGAAGAAGAAGATTTTACAGAATGTCTGAAGTTTTTTTTTCTCCATAGTACTGTATTGCTAAAATATATCAGTTTCTCTTAAGAGTTCTTGAGGAACAAATTCCTTCTGTTGCAAAAACCTCAGTTCAGAACATCAAGCACTTTCTGCACTGTAGTTTCTCTACTGTATTACATACAGTATCTTTACTCTCTTACCCTTGGCACTAGTTCAGGTTGGAGGTACATTGTTCTGGTACAAAGCACAAGGATTAATGTTACATTTAATAAGAGAAGACAACAAGATGTAATCAGGATGTACACAACAGGCCTTTCATATCTGTGTTTTTAGGACAAAAGCATCCAATAGAGAGGCAGCATGTGACCTACTTCTGTTTCTTGTTCTGCTGTGAGGTCAAATCAGAGGAAGAGATGACATATATAGAGAGGTTGAAACATTCTTAGGTGAATTTTGTTGCCTCTAATGTACCTAACTGAACACTTAGATTGTGTCACATTAATTCCTAGCATTCACACAGCTGTGAATCAGTCACGTTAACAGCTTTAGTTACTGTTTCTGTTTCTATTATAACCTCACTTCTTAATAATTAATTGCTGTTTCTGGGAATGTACATGAAGTTTTTCAGGTCATCTGCCAAATCCAACCAATCCTGTCGACCTCCATCAACTAGCTAGACATGTTTCATCACATGCTTCTTCTAAGGCACATGAAGCCAGTCAGGGTATCCTTTTAAACTGCTGATCATACTGCATCACAAAACTTCATAACAAACTTAAAGGAAAACGCTATCTGCCCTCTTCTGCATACGTGAACTCGCATGATTGGCTAGTGTCGCTGTGACTGATAGCAGAAAGAGAGTATGCCCCACCCACCTAGAGGGCATGGCCAATTCACACCTAATTCTACACCCTGGAATGGCTGTGTCATCACTAGAATTTGTGATTTCCTGACCACAGGGCAAACATATACCATTAATAGCAGTCCTTTAAGACATATCACTACTTTATATGTCTTTTGTTGTACTCACCACTTAATTAATAAATTCTTGTATCTGATTGGTCAGAAGGTGTTGATTCATGTTGTACAACAACAACAGCTCAATTCCATCTGGAAGGAAAATCATATATTATATGAATGCACATATTTAATGTTTTAATTTTATGTTTAAAAATATTGTTAGGTTTTAATATTATTGTGTTAAATTAATATATTATATTTTAATATTATTATGCATTATATTCATGCCCATATTTAATGTTTTAATTTAATGTTTAATAATATTATTATGTTTTAATATTAGTATGCGTTATATTAATGCACATATTTGATGTTTTAAATATGTTATTGTTTCTGTAGTAACAACTACAGAAACTACAGTGGTGGAGACTTGTAAGGTGATACTTCATGTACTGCAATATAAGATAAAATATTGATAAACTAATAATAATAAAAAAAAAAAGTACTTAACAGCAGAAAACTGAATTGTTAGCCATGGTGAAATTTTCCGTGATGCATATTTCGTGATGCATTTTTGAAGTAGGAAGGAAGAAGGAGGATTTTGCGCTTCATGGTTTCTCAATAAATAAAAAATTAAATATTAATTAAAAGATGCTCAATTAAATTATAATTATAATGAAATTTATTAAATTTATTAATGTAATAAATAAAAAAACAAATTGGGGATTGTTTCTATTGAAAAATAAGTTATTTGTTTTTATTTATTTATTTACCTATTTTTTTAAACTGGTATTTATTACATTTTTTATTTACATATATGTATATATTACATATCAAATTATTTATTAATATACATATGCGACTACCCTGTACTGTTACTGAAGCTGCAATATTTCTGTATTTCCATATACATATATACAGATAAATAAATAAAATATCATCTTATATGGTTTTATTAAACAAGCAGACCAACGGCAATTTAATTGCTTACTGAATAATTTGGCTTTAATGCCTGAGAGACACTGTGGGGCTCTTCAGCAAGACCCTTAAACCTTAATATGCGCTTGATAGAAGTAGATACCTTTTTCTTACTGTGCCAGAACACCATCTTGTTAACACATCTGCAGCTTTCTGTCTTCTTTGTGAGATCTCCAGTCACTGAAATAAAAGAAGTTAATATGTTACTGCTTTTTTATTGTGCAACAATAGACTAAAAAGTCTAAAGCATTACTCACATACATTTTTAAGCAAACTTTAAGCAAAGCATTTTTAAGCTTTGATCATTAACAAAGGGTTTAAACATTGAAAGTAACTTTAGAGGTCAGCAGAGATTCTGGAGGTCTGTCAGATTTAATTCTGAGACAAAAGTGTGTGTGTGTGTGTGAGCTCTTTTTCAGGAACCAAAAAAAGACCAATTGTCCTCTTAATGATAGGTAGTATCACATGTCCTTAATATCCCCCTGTCCTAACAAACAAGTTTCTTTTCTTTTTATTTTCACAACATATATTTTTCTTATCAAACAATATGTTTCATTAAAAAAAAAATAACATTTCCTTTAACTAAAACACCCTATAGGTTGACACTTTGAATCATTCCCTTAAACTCTACACTTTTATATGATTTTAGATTTTACACACCAAGGGAATTTTATATTTTTTGAGATTTTTTGTTTACTTTTTGAGACATTTCTGCTTGAATTAGAAAAGTGTACTTCATACTATATTATATACAGTGTGTGAAAAATATGATGCGAAAAATTACGGTTCAGAGTTTTTACACATTTGGGACTTAAATCCCTAAAAAAATAAATAAATAAATAAATAAATAAATAAAAAAAATAAAAATAAAATCATACAATTCTAAAATATAGCAGAAAGATTAATTTAATCGTTTATATCCATTAAAAAATATATCTATATCTATCTATCTATCTATCTATCTATCTATCTATCTATCTATCTATCTATCTATATACATATTATATATAAAATTTTTCATTTAGTGTAAAAGTATAATCCTGGACATGAACCAAGATTTCAAAACATTTGTTATTTATTTAGATAATTTCTGTCCTGTAAACTCATTTATAAGACAACAAATAAGAATGGAACTGTATCACATAATATTGAATTATTTATAGTATTTAAGTATTATAGAGCCTATTTATACCATGCTCATTTTACATAAACTAATTAACAAAAGGCACGTCTGTTCATTTTGTCCTAATATATATTTAAAGCACACTCTGTTTATCTCTTTGTATTTACACTTCCATCAGCTTCCATGTAGGTCACTTTGAAGGGATCCAGTTACCGACTGTAGCCTATCCACTGCTCTTCTGTTTATCAGCTGCCTCTGTTACACTCATCAATGACCCACAATATCCAGCCAAGAGCAGTGCTCTAATCAGAAAATGTTTGTCACAGTGTTATTCTCAAAATGACCTTTAATACATAATCTTTTATATAAAGGAATATTGGTCCTAAATGATATAAGGGGTCAACATGAGGAGGACAAGAACATTAGACCACAGAGACAAGTGCAACAAGATTATAACTGTAATGCAGCCCTGTCATGCCATGCCATCGCTCCAGGAAAGGTTATTGAGTGGAAGGATATTAGCAAGGCCAAACAGTGGCTATAATATAATCTGAGGAACATGTCAATGCTCACATAATGTTAAAGAGAAGTGTACATCTTTTATATTCGGGGTATATACATTACATGATCAAAGGTTTGTGGACGCCTGACCAATACATCCATATGTGGTTCTTTTGTATGCTGTAGCTTTACAGTTTCCCTTCACTAGAACTAAGAGACTCGAACCCTGTTCCAATGCACCTGTGCACAAAGCCCCTGAGCTCCATGAAGACATGGTGTGTAAAGGTTGAAGTGGAAGATCTGGAGTGTCCTGCACAGAGCCCTGACTCTGACTCAACCCCACTGAACTCCTTTAGGATGAACTGGAACACCGACTGAACCCCAGATTTCCTCACCTGACATCAGGGTCTGATCTCACAAATCACTAAGATATGCTTCCTCTGAGACACATTAAGCTAACGTTTCATCTATTGTTCATGGTCCATCACACGGCTTTTTTGCCCTCTTCCTTATACAAGAGCTCACAGACTTCTATGACTGGCTAATGACGCTGTGATTAGTAGACTCTAAATAGAAGCAGAAGATAATAAAGCCTTTATTTTTTATTTATATCTCACTTATTGTTATTATTAAATGAAAAAAAGTTGATGTTTCCCAGTGGCTTAGAGGTTAGCACATTTGCATTGCACTTCAGTGTTCAAGTGATCGCGTCCCTGAAATTTGCATTGCTTTGGGGATTTCCTTCAGGGAAATCTTCCTAACCTTTGTGGACAGTACTCTGAGCGACACTAAATATGCTTTCTTGTCGATCTTGCATCTAATTACTGCAACCTGTACTAGTCCATGATAAGTCTGGATGAACGCCTTCAAGTTTTTCATTTTGTGATTGACCCTCTGTCAGATAGATCTCAAGCCTCAACAGATGATTCTGTGCTTCAGGGTTATTTAACCTTATTTATTTGACCCACAAACATATGTGATGTTTAGCTTGACAAAATGGTAAGGATTATACTCGTCATAAGATTTACTAGAGGATCAACTCCTTACTTGTCTCATCGTCTTTTTTAGTTCCATATTCATCAGTAAAGTTAATACCTTGCTACTTATTTTCTCGGCTCATACCCCAATAATTACGACTCTTACCTCAGTACTGCTGGGTTCTGGGGATAACTGTTCAGATTCAGAGATTCAATATTTCCTCTTTGTTACAAGATATGGTTGAATTATGTGGATCATTGCTAGAATTGTTAAAAATTGAACTGTCATTCAGCCTCCAGCCTTAAAATTATCAATGAAAATACTTAACGTTTTATTAGGGACAACAATTTATTTTAAGGAAACATAAGGAAAACCATAAGAAATGTAGATCAGTCTGTTAGCGCATGAATTAAACAATGATTTCAGTATGGAAAAAAAGATAAGGCAGTACAAAAATGATATAAAAAATATAAAACTTGTTTAAGGCATGTGATATGTTTTGTTTTTTTGTAAATGTAATGCTGGTCCTATATGTGTCCTTGTTCTTTGTCTCAGTCTCAAGTTTTGGATAGCGAATATGAAACACTTCTTCTGTAATTCCCACTGGATTAAAGGTGTGTGCTAAATACAGTACATGTAAATGTGGAATAAATGACTATGTTGGCTTTTAAATATACTTTGTTCTCTTTCTATCTATAAGATTCTTGTCTCCTGATGATCTGTGTATATATTGTATACTGCTTTGTGTCATGAGAGCTCCCAAAGGGTGCTGATCTATTTCCCATCAGCCCTGGTACATCACATGTCCTAATCATGATCACTTGATTAGAGCACTCCTTATGGCTCATTATCAGGCTTTTGTTGTAGGCGTGGGCTGCTTTTTGTTGCAGTCTAGCCTGTGTAACATATAGCTTGCATGTTCTGCCTTGTGTCTCTGATTCAGGGTCTTTTTCCCCCACAATTTTGCTATATGTTTGCAGCATTTATCAATAAATCTGCATCCACTGACTCCTTGTTCATGAATAGAACCCAGAATAAAAAGACTACTCCTACACGTCTATCCCTAACCACGAAGTGTTTTAACATAAAGCACAGTGAATATCAGACAGTCTATAGTTAATGCCTTGTGTGGGAGTCTTTTTTATTCGCTGACACAAAAAGAAACGCAGTAACTGAACGTGAAAGCTAGTGAATGTAAACAGTTATAAACACTGGCAGAGTGTTTCTGCCAACAGAAACAAAACCGTCCCAGTGAGACATCCAGTATATGTCTATTTATACACACTGGTGTAAATATACACCCTGGTGCAAATCACTACGTTACAGCAGCGCTCGTTTTACATTGTGGGAAGTTCAGTGGAGATTCTAAACAAACTGTATGAGCTTTCCTCTTTAGTTTTATGATATAAGGGTGTTTATTACGATTATTTCCTCACCCTTGCAGGATGAATGGATGAAAAGGGCTTTCCTGTAACCTTTTCACCCCGATTCATTCTTCCTTCCTTCCTGTTTTTTCTTATATTCCAGGCATCTAGGTGTATCATCTATGTAAAGTAAAAGCTAGCAAAGAGGGAGATCCTGGTCTAAAAAAAACTGTTAAGTTAGCTAAAACAAACCTTAATTCAGTTCATAGACCACTTTTCCAATGCAGCAGCAGAAATTAGATCTGTTTTTAATTTCTTAACACAAGAAAACTGCCTCTACAGCAATTCATAGTAATATAGTTACAGTTACATTAGCTATGTAGGCTGCTGAAAGCTGAAACAAAAACTGAAACTATCTAGGATATCTGATTATATTTTTCAGCCGGATGTTCATTTGTCTCTGTCATTTTGCTGAACTATAATAAGTAATGAATCTGGGGAAAATGGCAGCTCAATCACTCAAAGCTGCTCATGAACCAGAAAAAAAGATATCAAGAGAAAAAGTCACAGGAGGTAAAACACCTCACCCTTTGCACTGCTAAGCTGTTACCTGTTACCCATCTTAAAAACAGCCCTCCATTTATTCCCAAATTCTGCTCGTTACCTCTGCTGTATTTCTATATAAAAGAAAATCTAGATGTCTTTGCTAGCCTACTTCCTGCTTTCCTGCCTCCCCGTTCAGCTCTGACCGCACCCCTGATAGCATATTCGCTCCTCTCATCTGTTCTTTTGGATCTTATTATCCGGTGCACTGTGAAGTCTGGTTTATCTAAATGGTTCTCTATGTTCTTTTAAATGGTTCTCCATGTTGTTTTCCTGTAGCAGTGTACCATAAATATGATTACGGTTTTACCTGTGATTGTAATCACATCGAAATGTCATTCAGACCACGGTTTTATAGTATGCCCACACAATAACACATAATTACATCCCAGTGTCTCCAGGTTACAGAAACCAGACCAAGACTAGGACAGTGTTTTGTGGCAGAAAAAATCCGGTTACTGTATTTCTATGAAACTGGCCGGCAAAATCGTTTTTGCGGAGTGTTTGTCCATCCCCTATCCCTGGTGCAAAGTAAACATTGAGCCTCTGTGTCCTGTTGACTTGTGGGTTTGTGTGAGAGCTTTTCAATACAGTATAATATTTAATGTGGTGTGTAGCCATAGAAACAAAAGGGGGTAATTATTTGTAGAAGAGCAGAAGAGCATTTTATTATTTTCTTTTGTTGAGGATGTAGCTTTATACTATACTATACTATACTATACTATACTATACTATACTATACTATACTATACTATACTATACTATACTATACTATAATGTACGATAGCTTTATGCTATACTGTAATATAGTGTATTATACTGTAATGTACTATAGCTGTATATTATACTATAGCATCTTATACTGTAATGTACTATAGCTGTATACTATACTATACTATACTATACTATACTATACTATAGCATCTTATACTGTAATGTACTATAGCTGTATACTATACTATACTATATTATACTATAGCATCTTATACTGTAATGTACTATAGCTGTATACTATACTATACTATACTATACTATAGCATCTTATACTGTAATGTACTATAGCTGTATACTATACTATACTATATTATACTATAGCATCTTATACTGTAATGTACTATAGCTGTATACTATACTATACTATACTATACTATAGCATCTTATACTGTAATGTACTATAGCTGTATACTATACTATACTATACTATACTAAACTATAGCATCTTATACTGTAATGTACTACAGCTGTATACTATACTATACTATACTATACTATACTATACTATACTATACTATAGCATCTTATACTGTAATGTACTATAGCTGTATACTATACTATACTATACTATACTATACTATACTATACTATACCATCTTATACTGTAATGTACTATAGCTGTATACTATACTATACTATACTATACTATAGCATCTTATACTGTAATGTACTATAGCTGTATACTATACTATACTATACTATACTATACTATACTATACTATACTATACTATACTATAGCATCTTATACTGTAATGTACTATAGCTGTATACTATACTATACTATACTATACTATACTATAGCATCTTATACTGTAATGTACTATAGCTGTATACTATACTATACTATACTATACTATACTATACTATACTATAGCATCTTATACTGTAATGTACTATAGCTGTATACTATACTATACTATACTATACTATACTATACTATATTATACTATAGCATCTTATACTGTAATGTACTATAGCTGTATACTATACTATACTATACTATACTATACTATACTATAGCATCTTATACTGTAATGTACTATAGCTGTATACTATACTATACTATACTATACTATACTATACTATACTATATTATACTATAGCATCTTATACTGTAATGTACTATAGCTGTATACTATACTATACTATACTATACTATAGCATCTTATACTGTAATGTACTATAGCTGTATACTATACAATACTATACTATACTATACTATACTATACTATACTATACTATACTATAGCATCTTATACTGTAATGTACTATAGCTGTATACTATACTATACTATACTATACTATATTATACTATAGCATCTTATACTGTAATGTACTATAGCTGTATACTATACTATACTATACTATACTATACTATACTATACTATAGCATCTTATACTGTAATGTACTATAGCTGTATACTATACTATACTATACTATAGCATCTTATACTGTAATGTACTATAGCTGTATACTATACTATACTATACTATACTATACTATAGCATCTTATACTGTAATGTACTATAGCTGTATACTATACTATACTATACTATATTATACTATAGCATCTTATACTGTAATGTACTATAGCTGTATACTATACTATACTATATTATACTATAGCATCTTATACTGTAATGTACTATAGCTGTATACTATACTATACTATACTATACTATACTATAGCATCTTATACTGTAATGTACTATAGCTGTATACTATACTATACTATATTATACTATAGCATCTTATACTGTAATGTACTATAGCTGTATACTATACTATACTATACTATACTATACTATACTATACTATACTATAGCATCTTATACTGTAATGTACTATAGCTGTATACTATACTATACTATACTATACTATAGCATCTTATACTGTAATGTACTATAGCTGTATACTATACTATACTATACTATACTATAGCATCTTATACTGTAATGTACTATAGCTGTATACTATACTATACTATACTATACTATACTATACTATACTATACTATACTATAGCATCTTATACTGTAATGTACTATAGCTGTATACTATACAATACTATACTATACTATAATGTACGATAGCTTTATGCTATACAGTACAATACTATACAATAGTGTATTATATTGCAATGTACTTTAGCTGTATACTATACTATATTATGCTGTGCTGTACTGTACTATAGCTTTATCCTATACTATACTATACCTGTATACTATACTATATTATGCTGTACTATTGTTTATTATACTGCAATGTACTATACTATACTATACTATACTATACTATACTATACTATACTATACTATACTATACTATACTATACTATAATGTACTATAGCTGTATACTATACTCTATTATGCTGTACTATGGTGTATTATACTGTAATGTACTATTGCTTTATCCTATACTCTATTATGTTGTACTATGGTGTACTATACTATACTATACTATACTATACTATACTATACTATACTATACTATACTATACTATACTATACTATACTATGCAATCTGAGACTCTTCATTATGTCCTGCCTATGCAGTGGTGAGTTAAACTGTAGCTGTAATCTATACTATACCATACTATACATTTATACTGTACTATAGTGTACTATACTATAAGATACTATCTTTTTATGCTATCTTTGATGCTATATTTTTATATTGTGCTATACTGAACAATACTATAGCTTTATACTATACTGTACACTATACTATACCATCCGAATGAGATATTATACCATGTGTGTGTGTGCTGATGTACTAACTTTCCTCTTACCCTTTAATGGGGTGTATTCTTGCCCCATGTCCAAATGTTCCACAGATCTACTACAGCAACAACCAGAATAAAGATGAATAAATTATTTAAATAAATCTTTGGGTCAATCAAATAGATCGTTTTATTTTATTACTAAATACACATCGTACAACTCTAGAGCAACAGCGGCCATTTTATGCTTTCTGAGTGGGGGGAAAGTAATAAATGTGTAATTTGTCAGCCTGGGTTATTTCAGCAGCTCATAGGATTGCACTTGGACTTCAGTCCGATCATGTTAAAATAAATAAAGGATAATAACAAACACATAGCCAGACAAACAGGAGGCAAGAAGCCTTTCTGGTGCAGTGCTCTATAACCACACACACACACACACACTACAGAGATAATAACAAAGTGAGGAAACACTGTATTAGGTTTTAGGATTTGGGTATTAAGGTATTAGGAATGTTTATTACGAGGACTCTTCTGGCTGTCCACAACTGACTTGATGAGAGCTCAAAAAACAAACCCGCTCAGTCTTTTTTAGATAGCTCTCAGTTCACAGAGCTTCTAACACAGTAATCACCATGTCTGGACTTTCTTATATATGTATGTTTACACAATAAAACTGAGCTGTCATTATGTGTTCACATTAGATTCTCAGACACTGCACAGACACTGTTTCACCAGACCTTCTCATTTTATCAAGATCACTGAGTAGGTCAGTGTTATGGATCCAGTTTAACTCACCATTGCATAAGCAGGACATAAGGAAGGGTCTCAGAGCTCAGTGCTGTGTGTGCAGACAGAGCTGGGGTTGTAGCATCTACTCATTTCCCTCAGCAATTCCCAGCAGGACCAAATGGGAGGAAATTAGGAGGAGTCTGTAAGGAGGGCTGAGAAATGGCAGGGACAGAGAGAATCCAGCAATCAGTAGCTGCATAAATCTTTTCCATGAATACTGCCAGTAAATAGCTGTTGAAAATGTATATCCTGTAGTAACAAATGAGGATGGGTTCCCTCTTGAGTCCGGTTCCTCTCAAGGTTTCTTCCTCATACCATCTAAGGGAGTTTTTCCTTGCCACAGTCGCCTCAGTCACCTCAGGCTTGCTCACTTGGGATAACATCTAGGACTGTCTGTCTGTTTGTCTGTTCATATGTTTGTTGTTTTCTTATGTCTTTTCTCATGTAAAGCTGCTTTGAGACAATGCTCTTTGTTAAAAGCGCTATACAAATAAAATTGAATTGAATTGAAAATTGAATTAACATACACTATATTGCCAAAAGTATTCGCTCACCCATCCAAATAATCAGAATCAGGTGTTCCAATCACTTCCATGGCCACAGGTGTATAAAATCAAGCACCTAGGCATGCAGACTGTTTTTACAAACATTTGTGAAAGAATGGGTCGCTCTCAGGAGCTCAGTGAATTCCAGCGTGGAACTGTGATAGGATGCCACCTGTGCAACAAATCCAGTCGTGAAATTTCCTCGCTCCTAAATATTCCACAGTCAACTGTCAGCTGTATTATAAGAACGTGGAAGTGTTTGGGAACGACAGCAACTCAGCCACGAAGTGGTAGGCCACGTAAACTGACGGAACGGGGTCAGCGGATGCTGAGGCGCATAGTGTGAAGAGGTCGCCAACTTTCTGCAGAGTCAATCGCTACAGACCTCCAAACTTCATGTGACCTTCAGATTAGCTCAAGAACAGTGCGCAGAGAGCTTCATGGAATGGGTTTCCATGGCCGGGCAGCTGCATCCAAGCCATACATCACCAAGTGCAATGCAAAGCGCCGGATGCAGTGGTGTAAAGCACGCCGCCACTGGACTCTAGAGCAGTGGAGACGCGTTCTCTGGAGTGACGAATCGCGCTTCTCCATTTGGCAATCTGATGGACGAGTCTGGGTTTCGCGGTTGCCAGGAGAACGGTACTTGTCTGACTGCATTGTGCCAAGTGTAAAGTTTGGTGGAGGGGGGATTATGGTGTGGGGTTGTTTTTCAGGAGCTGGACTCGGCCCCTTAGTTCCAGTGAAAGGAACTCTGAATGCTTCAGCATACCAAGACATTTTGGACAATTCCATGCTCCCAACTTTGTGGGAACAGTTTGGAGCTGGCCCCTTCCTCTTCCAACATGACTGTGCACCAGTGACCAAAGCAAGGTCCATAAAGACATGGATGACAGAGTCTGGTGTGGAGGAACTTGACTGGCCTGCACAGAGTCCTGACCTCAACCCCATAGAACACCTTTGGGATGAATTAGAGCGGAGACTGAGAGCCAGGCCTTCTCGTCCAACATCAGTGTGTGACCTCACAAATGCGCTTCTGGAAGAATGGTCAAAAATTCCCATAAACACACTCCTAAACCTTGTGGACAGCCTTCCCAGAAGAGTTGAAGCTGTTATAGCTGCAAAGGGTGGACCGACGTCATATTGAACCCTATGGATTAGGAATGGGATGTCACTTAAGTTCATATGTGAGTCAAGGCAGGTGAGCGAATACTTTTGGCAATATAGTGTATTTGGTGAAAACTTCATGATATGATTTTTTAAGAGAATCAAATGAAAAAGTCCTTAAATAATTTTGGGTATCAATTTGTTTTCCAGTTCCAAAAAGAAATATTTCCAAATCAAATTCCAATCTTTTCTATTTGTTACAGAATTGAATTCATTCTATTTTCCTCTGATGTCCAGTCCACTGACGGACTATTGGATGTTTGAGTATTGGTCCAAATTATTAGATCACTAAAATATAAAAACCCTTCATGCTCAAATGCTTTTGATGGGCAGTATATACACTAAGCTGCCACGTTCTCAGGTTCAACCATATAGACAGGTGTACAGTTACTGACTGCAGCCCATCTGCTGATGTCCACAGTTTTCTTCGTCCCCCTCTCTGTCTATCAGTGCAAAGGGACCACCACTGAGCAGATATTATGACATGGTGCTGTGTGTCATGACGGAACGAGTAGATCAGGTGCAACAGTTTGTGTCATGTTTCTGTGAGTCTACCCTCCTCCAATAATTACCCCCTTTTTGTTTCTATGGTTACACACAAGTCAACAAGACAAAAAAGCTTGAGAGATATTTCTTAGCTGCGCCGGTCATGTTTGTGAATTAGCACTGTGTGTATTTATGGTGCGAGGAGCTAAGTAATCAAGAGGACTGTGGGAGCTACTGTAAGTAAAATTCCTGATCTTTAACAGTATTCCAATTTATCTCAGGCAGCAATCTAGCTTATATTATATATAGGTGATATGACTACACACAAATCATACAAGAATCAGGTTTAATAGATTGTATGTGTGTGTGTGTGTGTGTGTGTCTGTGTGTGTGTGTCTCAGCCTCCAAAACAGGAATTATGAATCCACATGTTGTGTATGAAACTAGCTGTGTTTTCATTCAGGTATCTGGATTGTGAATTACAGATAATCGCTTCCCCTTTTTTTCTACTTCTCCTCATTCAGTACCTTGTCAGGCCTCGCCCTCTACCAGGTTCATCAGGTGACATGAGCGGTGCTGAATAGGCGGCATTGTGCTGAAACACTACACCTGCACTCAGCAACGGCTCTGTGGGGACATGTACACGCCGAATCCTCAGAGCTGCTGAGAGAACCTAAACCACAAAGAAAGAAACTGCTCTATTTTCCCTCTTTAAATTATTTCTGTATGCATCCTTTTTATTGGCTTGTATTCTTGGGCTACAAACGAATGAAGAAGCATTAGTCCAAATTGACAGTTTATCATTAACTTGAAGTTGAACTGACTAACTTCCACTTTCTACCAAAAATGTGATGCTGTTTGTCACCAGATTCGTTTGTTTTTCTAAATCGTGGTCATGAGTCTGGGAGAAGTGCTGATGTACATATGTTCCTTATCCACAGTGCAATCTGCAGAAACATCAGAGAAGGTTAGAGAGCAGAACATATAATGGATCGTTTTATTTTATTTTTAATATTCATATATTGTATTCCTGTTAATTAGGCTCATCTGAAAGAAATTGCTTGGCAGCAGGAGAAAGAAGAAAAAGGCAAGAGAAAATGGTGCAGAACATTTATGTCTATGTTTAAATTAAAACATTTGTAAATCAAGGAGAGTGTAAAATAAATCAGGGACAGTGTGAATGTGAATAATCAGGTACAGTGCGAATTATAAATTAGTGACAGTATGAATAATTAGGGACAGTGTGAATAAATTAGGGACAGTATGAATAATTAGGGACAGTGTGAATAAATTAGGGACAGTATTAATAATTAGGGACAGTGTGAATAAATTAGGGACAGCGTGAATAGATTAGGGACAGTGTAAATAAATTAGGGACAATATGAATAATTAGGGACAGTGTAAATAAATTAGGGACAGTATGAATAATTAGGGACAGTGTAAATAAATTAGGGACAGTATGAATAATTAGGGACAGTGTGAATAAATTAGGGACAGCATGAATAGATTAGGGACAGCGTGAATAGATTAGGGACAGTGTAAATAAATTAGGGACAGTGTGAATAAATTAGGGACAGCGTGAATAGATTAGGGACAGTGTAAATAAATTAGGGACAGTATGAATAAATTAAGGACAATATTAATAATTAGGGACAGTGTGAATAAATTAAGGACAATATTAATAATTAGGGACAGTGTGAATAAATTAAGGACAATATTAATAATTAGGGACAGTGTGAATAAATTAGGGACAGCGTGAATAGATTAGGGACAGTGTAAATAAATTAGGGACAGTATGAATAATTAGGGACAGTGTGAATAAATTAAGGACAATATTAATAATTAAGGACAGTGTGAATAAATTAGGGACAGCGTGAATAGATTAGGGACAGTGTAAATAAATTAGGGACAGTATGAATAATTAGGGACAGTGTGAATAAATTAAGGACAATATTAATAATTAGGGACAGTGTGAATAAATTAGGGACAGCGTGAATAGATTAGGGACAGTGTAAATAAATTAGGGACAGTATGAATAATTAGGGACAGTGTGAATAAATTAAGGACAATATTAATAATTAGGGACAGTGTGAATAAATTAGGGACAGCGTGAATAGATTAGGGACAGTGTAAATAAATTAGGGACAGTATGAATAATTAGGGACAGTGTGAATAAATTAAGGACAATATTAATAATTAGGGACAGTGTGAATAAATTAGGGACAGCGTGAATAGATTAGGGACAGTGTAAATAAATTAGGGACAATATGAATAATTAGGGACAGCGTGAATAGATTAGGGACAGTGTAAATACATTAGGGACAGTATGAATAATTAGGGACAGTGTGAATAAATTAAGGACAGTATTAATAATTAGGGACAGTGTGAATAAATTAAGGACAGTATTAATAATTAGGGACAGTGTGAATAAATTAAGGACAGTATTAATAATTAGGGATAGTGTGAATAAATTAAGGACAGTATTAATAATTAGGGACAGTGTGAATAAATTAAGGACAGTATTAATAATTAGGGACAGTGTGAATAAATTAAGGACAGTATTAATAATTAGGGACAGTGTGAATAAATTAAGGACAGTATTAATAATTAGGGACAGTGTGAATAAATTAGGGACAGTGTAAATAAATTAGGGACAGTGTGAATAAATTAGGGACAGCGTGAATAGTAAGGGACAGCGTGAATAAATGTGGGACAGTGTAAATAAATTAGGGACAGTATGAATAATTAGGGACAGTGTGAATAAATTAGGGACAGCGTGAATAGTAAGGGACAGCGTGAATAAATGAGGGACAGTGTAAATAAATTAGGGACAGTATGAATAATTAGGGACAGTGTGAATAAATTAGGGACAGCGTGAATAGTAAGGGACAGCGTGAATAAATGAGGGACAGTGTGAATAAATCGGGGACAGGGTGAATAAATCGGGGACAGTGTGAATAAATCAGGAACAGCATGAATTAATCAGAGACAGTGTGAATAAATCAGGAACAGCATGAATAAATCAGGGACAGTGTGAATAAATCAGGAACAGCATGAATTAATCAGAGACAGTGTGAATAAATCGGGGACAGGGTGAATAAATCAGGGACAGTGTGAATAAATCGGGGACAGGGTGAATAAATCGGGGACAGTGTGAATAAATCAGGAACAGCATGAATTAATCAGAGACAGTGTGAATAAATCGGGGACAGGGTGAATTAATCAGAGACAGTGTGAATAAATCGGGGACAGGGTGAATTAATCAGAGACAGTGTGAATAAATCAGGAACAGCATGAATTAATCAGAGACAGTGTGAATAAATCGGGGACAGGGTGAATTAATCAGAGACAGTGTGAATAAATCGGGGACAGGGTGAATAAATCAGGAACAGCATGAATTAATCAGAGACAGTGTGAATAAATCGGGGACAGGGTGAATTAATCAGAGACAGTGTAAAATAATGACTGTGTTGTAAGATTTTGTCTCTGTTGAGAAGAGGGGAGAACTGCTCGTGTTTCATTTCAATCAAAAAAATATTTGCATGTTAGAATTTGTCACAGTGTTAGAAAGTGCACCTTTGTCTCCACTGTACTGCTGTCAAATAGGGTCAAATGTATCTCTGCTTGTGAAAATGTGCGTTATAACACCCTGAGTCTAGATGTCAGGGGAATTTCTTTCTCTTTTACACCCCCACCCACACACACACACACTTTCAGTATATGTGGCTTTTCCACTTCCCATACATGGTCACGGCCTTAATTCTTACACTTTTTTGCTCTATAGCTCTAAATGAGTCTCGTTTTCACATCCTTAAAGCTAGCACGTGTAAAAAGGGTAATGTAAATGCAGCGACATACTATTTAGTGTGTTTAGGGCACGCTCCTCACGGTGGTGGCTTAGTATTACTGAAGTGTTATGAGAATAAAATAATTTTATTTCACACATCAATGTAAGTGTCATAGTTACAGATTACCGGGCGTGTGCGTCACTGATAGAACAGCGTACCTGTGCTCATTTTGTAGCGCAGCACAAAGAAAGACGGATATATTTTATTGATCACAGATGGGAATGATCAAAACTTGCTCATTGCTGCCAAAAACCAGGGATCTTAAGATTTTCAGTCTAAGCAAATTAAGCCATGGTACATTGCTGACAGCATGCTGAGGGCTGAAAGAAAGCCTTTGTCTGATTATAGCACAAACGTGTTCAATTCTCCTGCTAATTTATTGTCCTGGGACAACATTTTTTATGTTTAACAACAACAACATACACACTGTACATAGCATTTGGACCCTTGCTTGCTCATCAGTCTCGATTTTGAAGATGTTACGACACATTCGGTTTCTTTTCTGACTGTGAATATCGTCTAAAATGTAAAGGCCATGAGGAAAACCCACTTCTCCAGTAGATGCTGTAATTCCCTACAACTTCATCACAGCCGTCATCTCTCACCACATCCTGTGATTACTTCTGCTTCCATTTGTGAGAAGCATATATGTGCATTACAAAAAAGTTTCTTCTGTTTACTCATCCAAGCGACCACACGAGTTCTCAAACCCAGCTCGAGTTTAAAATAGACAGGAGGTTAAAATAAATACGCTTCTTCTAATACGTTATTGTTTCTATTGTGCCCAGCTCATTGACAGGAACTTGTATGTTGAACACTCTACATAAACTAAAACTAACAATTAAAAAAAAACATTATAAATAAATAAATAAATAAAATGCATATAATTCTTGAAATTTTCTGTAAGGAGATGTTTTATAAATGGAACAGCACACCTCAGACCTTGCCGTTAAAACAATCAAATTGTTGACTTTCTTGATAGTCAGCTATGCGACTTATGAAATCAAGACATTGTATTTACTTTAAAGGCAAAAAAATGTTCACATGAGGAGTATGTGTATTTGGTTCTGCTTTTATTTTTTACACGTGTGAGTTAGTAAAAATGATACTGAACCCACCCTGTTTCCTGTAACTGTTTGGCTAATCAGGCATTTAGCCCACTCTTGAAATAAACAAATTAATGTAAATGTTACTTATATATAAAAAAATAAGTAATTGGGATAAGATGGTTACGTAATTAACATCTTATATTACGGCAGGAAGACGAAGTGGTACCTTATTCATTTGGAGAAAAATGCAAAAATAGTGATATGTTGAAAATAGATGAATTTTTAAAACAAGTATAACATTATAAATCATGGTATTTACCTATTTTACACATTTTCAAGTGAAATTGCCGGTCTATTGGCAGATTACTGTATTCCTTTAAAGAAATAAATGCTTAAAACACTATATGTCAATAAAACATAAAGAAAAGTCGATAGAGCAGGAGACTTTTAATCTCCTGAGCCTCATGTTGGGTGAGGTAAACCTTTCAGGCTGTGAACCTCAACATTAAGGCTTTAGGTTACTGGCCAGGTGGTTAGGTTATCATCACCAAGCTGTCATTGTTGGGCCCTTGAGCAAGGCCCATAACCTTCTCAGCTCCAGGGAGACACTGTATCATGGCTAACCCTAGCTTCCTTAAAAAGCTGGGATATGTGAAGATGCTGTAAAGTATATGTGAGAAATAAAGGCTTGTTCAATGACTAAGCTTGACATTAGTAAAAAAAAAAACGAGGCAGATTTCATAATGAGAACAATTAGGTAAAAGTTATTTTAACCTTTCATTATTTTCACTACAAAACTGAACATGCCCTTTCTATACTTCAAAACAAACAAAACACACTTTGAGCCTGAAAATGTAAAGACCAGAAAAGCAGGTCATTTTTGTTTTTGAACTGAAAAGCAAACCTTTCGTTCTGTGGACAGAATTTTCAGTTCAGTTCACAATTTTCAGTGTGACAGAAAATATTGCTTGTCATATATTAAGGTAAGTAGCCTTTATTAATCACATATACATTACTGCACAGTGAAATTCTTTCTTCGCCTTGGGGGTTGGGGGCCTTGCTCAAGGGCCCAACGGTGGCAGCTTGGCGGTGCTGGGTCTTGAACCCCGATCTCCCGGTCAATGACCCAGAGACACTTGAGCTACCACTGCCCATGCAATGAGAATAATATTTAGAGAATAATAACATCTATACAGCTATACAATAAAAACCTCTATACAATAATAACATCTATACAACTATATAGAGAACTAAAAAGTCTGTCCACAGAATTAAAGGTTTGCTTTTACATTTTCAAGTTTCAAGGTGTGTTTTGTTTGTTTTGAAGTACAGAAAAGACATGTTTAGTTTTCTAGTGAAAATAAAGGTTAAAATGGATGTGTTTATAATGATGAGAGAGAAACTCTGAGGTACAGTAAATCCCATACAAATGAAACACACACCCTACAAACGCCAACAAACCCAGGGTGTGTGTGTGTGTGTGTGATTACGTTAAAGTCTTCAGAATGTTCTCTGCTATTTAAAACCAGTTCATTAGGTTTTTAAGTACATTCGAGTAAATAGCTAGCATTACAACATGTTGCTGTTTAACGTCAGCATATTTTTGTGCTTTACGTTTAGGTATGCATCTACATTTCTGGCATTTGGCTGACGCCCTTATCTAGAGCGACGTACAAAAGTGCTTCGATGTCTCTATCGATGAATTCATCACCACTGGTTCAGTAGGTCACTGACCCAGTTTTAGGATACCATCAGCCTAAAAACTGTTGAGAGGAGGGTTTTTTTCTTTTAATACAACATACAACTATACATAAAACAAACAGGGAAAATAAGAGCTAGTTAAAGTGTTTCAAAAAGTGGTAGATCTTCATCTGTTGTATGAAGACAGCCAGTGTCTTTGCTGTTCAGACATCTAGAGGAAGTTCATTCCACCACCTCAATGTTAGAACAGATAAGAATCTAGATGTATACCTACCTCATACTCTGAGAGATGGTGAGACCAGTCTAGCAGTGGTAGTAGATCTAAGAGAGCAAGGTGCAGTAAGAGGAGAAATAAGAGCTTTGAGGTAAGAGGGAGCTGGTCCATTCTTGGCTTTGTAGGTGAGCATCAGTGTTTTGGATCTGATGCCTTCAGCTCCCGGAAGCCAGTGGAGGGAACACAGCAGTGGGGTGGTGAGTGAAAACTTAGGCAGGTCAAAAACAAGTTGCTTAACTGCATTTTGGACTATTTGTAGAGGAAGTGCATTCATAGGTAGACCTCCCAGTAGAGAGTTGCAGTAGTCCAGCTTCAAAATGACAAGGGACATAAAAATGGATAAAAATGGCCGAAATCCTTCTGATGTTGTACAGAAGAAACCGACATGAGTGTGTGACATTAACAACATGGGAGGAAAAGGACAGTTGTATATATAGATATACAGGAATGTTTTCCAAAGTGTAAATCTTATTCATCAATCTTTGTGGAATATTTTTTTAGTGAGTCTAATGATCCCATGTCCCACAGCTATATTGCACTGCAAACTCTTTTTGGGAGACACTCAAGCCTGTGTGAAAATCTCAGTTTGAAGCCCCTGACACAGAGCTAACAGAAACCTATTGAATCCTGTGTGTCAATAAATGTCTGTTGGGAAGAAAGATTAATGCTCAATGGACAGCTTGATATTAACACAGCATTTTGAGTCTTGGCCAGATACACAGCATAACTAAGAGTTAATGGAGTGTGGGCAGGTGTATTTTGCTCAGAATAAAAATCTTAACATTTATTGGGCAATGTACTCTGTGTATCTTCTTCCCTTTTCCAGCTATGAGCTTAACAGCTTTTTGGGCTGGTCACTGCTAATGTTGACCTTATTTTTAAAAAAGTCTTTCGATGCTGATATTTATGTGAACTTTCTAAGCTGTCTCGAACGATATTGTTATCTATGGTCTCAAAAGCCGGCACTGAAATCGGGTAAAGAGACACGACCCTGATCAGAAACCAGTATTTGGTCATTTACAGCGCTGAGGCTTAAATCCGAACTAAAAAACATTTTCAAGTATGAGTTTAGATTCTGAGCTGCAACCTTTTTCTAAGAGTTCTGAGATACAGAGGAGGCTTAATATTGTTTTATATGATGACTATGATGCTCATAATGAACATCCTTTCAGGACAATTAGCAGTGGTTGACTTTTTATAGTACAAAATTGTGGTACATTAATGATTTGTAATCCTAGAGGGACTATTCCATGTACAGGGTAGGGCCTGACTGACATCGGAGAGAGAGAGAGAGAGAGAGAGAGAGAGATATGGATAATTAGGCTTCTAATTACAATCGTCAACAAAATGGGTTTGTCCTGCAGTGAACCTGAGCCATCACAGATATACACTACATTGAGACTGGCATTTACTACTCCGTTTGTAACCGCTTTCAGATCTCAGATCAGTAAAGGTCGACTGGCTAAACCCCTCTACAAGGGAAGCTTTTACACAATAAAAGAAGAGGAAAACAAATTAGTTTTACCACAGGAGATGGGTGGGTTTCTCTCTTGGAACATAAACCATGGAGGGACAGTGCTGTGTCTGTATTTTTTGTATACCAAGACACAGCAAGTGGATTAAATGGCACTCTAATGTGACATGGGGTCTAGTCATAGGCTTGCTATCTCCCAACTCCACACTAGACAGGCATAAAGCAGAAATGTGGACCATCTGATCTGTGGTGGTTGAAAACCTCTGTCTGCCTATCTGACTGATCAGTTGCTGTCATGATTCCTTATACTGTTATTACTTTACAGGGGAAAATGGCAGACATGGGCAAATTTAAGATCAGCATACAGCAAGATCAAAAATGGATGATACACCCTGGATTATAGGGCACTAAGTAAACACACACACACATTTACAGAGGTACATGGTAGGCATTAAGTCACAAGAAGGGAAGAATATAAACACTGTTGTGTTAAGAGTCTATATGTGTACTACCAAATTCTTTGTAGTAGTGCAAACGTATAATGCAGAACACAGCCCCGTGGTTTCTACAGGCCCACCACTCTATTTCCAAGAAGACCCTTATGTGCAACAGAAAAAAGGAAGGTGTGGTTATGCACATGTATGCATTTAACCACAATAAGTGCTCTGAAAACAGTGCACTCTGTATGCTTACATGCAGTCACACGTTGACACATTTACACAAGCTCTACAATTAATACAGCATGGCCTGTTTATTCAAGAGTGACCTCCCAAAGAACACAGACCCCATTCAGTTCTAGATCTGAACAAGAAAATCTCAGTCTAGGCTACTGAGTGTACTGACAAAAACACACAGTCACACATGTACTTACTCCCTGCTGTCCAGTGGCACACTATTAACTATTATGTAAGGAATAAAACCCTTGGGGACATGCTGAAAAAAATCAACAAAGGACTTGTTTGATGCTGCAATGCTGAATGGAGTTTCTGTTACTAACCCAAAGTTGATTATCTTCCAGTAACAGCACATCACATAGTGTTTTAATGCACAGCAATTCACTGTCAATATTTGCTTAAATGTCATTTTTAAAAGCAAGTCATCCACAAAACAACTGAGTTTCTCTTGTGATGCTTTCATAACTAGGCATTACTTTCATAATAGTCTAAATTCCTTTGTTAATCTGGCAGTGGCAGCTCAACAAGTTTAATTAGCTTTGAGTTTAAGTCCAAGGGCTTCCAGAGAGTTAATGCTGGGCCTTTCAACATAGCTTCACCCTCAGCCTCATAGATGCATGGGTATCCACACTACACTCCAAAATACCATCCAAAATATAACTCAGTGTTAGGACTGGATTCCATCTACCAAATCTTTACTCAGCCCCATCAACATCTCCTCCACAGTGGCCTCTACATACCTCTGACTGCTACACGGTAAATATTATCAGGATTTACACCAATCAGCCATAATATATTGTGTTGGTCCCACTTTCGCTGCCGAAACAGCCCTGACCCATCGAGGCACGGTCTCCAGTAAATCCCTGAAGGTGTGCTGTGGTAGCTGGCACCAAGATGTTAGCAGCATTCTCTAAGTTGCGAGGTGGGGCCTCCATGGTTCTGACTTGTTTGTCCAGCACGTCCCACAGATGCTGGATTGAATTGAGATCTGGGGAATTTGCAGGTCAACTTGTTGTTGTGCTCATCGAACCATTCCCGAACCATTTTTGCTTTGTGGCACAGCACATTATCCTGCTGAAAGTGGCTACAAACATCAGGGAATACCGTTTCCATGAAAGGGTGTACATGGGCTGCAACAATGCTTAGGTAGGTGGTACGTCTCAAAGTAACATCCACATGGATGGCAGGACCCAAGGATTCCCAGCAGAACATTACCCAAAGCATGACACTGCCTCCACCGGCTTGCCTTCTTCCTATAGTGCATCCTGGTGCCATGTGTTCCCCAAGTAAGTGAAGCACACGCACCCGGTCATCCACGTGATGTAAAAGAAAACATGATGCATCAGACCAGAATAGAATAGAAACGTTTTTTGTTCATATGTTATAGCAGTTATTTCACATGTGTTATAGCAGTTCCTTTCTCTTTTTTTCTCTGTGTTGAAGTTAATAAGACCGCAAATGTCTTCTTACAGAGAAACCAAAAACTCCTCTGATTAGATAAACTCCTCAAAACAGATTATTTTAATTCGCCGTACAAGTCATGAACGAGCTGTTACTATGGAAACAATCACGTATTAGACTGAGTGCATTAATACAATGCTTGGTTTGCAGCTGCACTACTGTCAGAGCTGCTGTTATATAAAATGAATCACCTTCTGACCAAAACAATGGACAATTCAACAACCAATTATTACCCAAGAGGTTCAAACCTGTATCAACTCTATCAGCATATTTTAAAATAAGAAAATTTGTGTGTGGTGTGTGACAATATAGAACAAACCTTAATGTCACCACAATATTGCAAACTGACATATCGTAACTGTACACAGCAATAATGTTTCTAATGCATCATATTTTAGGATCCATTTTCTCACCTAGCCCTAGATTACCTTGTATATTTGTAGACATATCTGCTTATTTAAAATAATAGGCACAGTTTCTTTAACTCTAATAGATGCATTTATTAAATAACATACTTAAATAACATTTATTACTTAAATAGCATACTTGTTTGAGACTCATTTTTTAAAGATAAATATGACTGAATAATGGATTGAAAATGCGTACATGGAATCCATTATAATCCATCCATTTTATATTCTAACTTTATCCCTACTATAGCCTATCCCAGCACACATTGGGCGAAAGGCAGAGGTTCACCCTGGACAGGTCGCCAGTCCATCACAGGGCCACACACAGACAGACAACCACACACACACACACACACACTCACTCCTATGGGCAATTTGGAATTACCAATCACCCTGATGTACATGTTTCTGGACTGTGGGAGGAAACCGGAGTACCACAGGCATGGGGAGAACATGCAAACTCCACACAGAAAGGTCCCTCCATTATAATCCATGTCACCAGCATTTGTCAGGCATTAGGCCTACAATCGAAAGCTTAAATACTTTTTGAAACGGCTTTGCTTTGTTCAATAAAATTTAATACCACTTTATTGTCATTTTGCATGCACAAGAACAATCCTTTCCATTTCTGTGGTCCAATCTATCTACTTGTTCTCAAACCAGAGCCTTTAGCACACTGTATATTTCTGACTGACAAGTGCAATCTGCTACAGCCACCGCTGTTTGCGTGTTTCAAAACATTACTACGTCAGTGCCAAATTCAATTCTAGTAAATTGGATTTGTCAGCTTTTCTGAGTAATGGCTAATGGGATTGTGAGAACAAAAAGTCCAGACAGGGGTGCACCTGGTGTCGTACACTAGAAAGTTGCGCTTGGGATAAATGTTCTTATTTAGCCCTAGACAATGAGGTCTATTTGTTTAAATGAGCAAGTCCATGTCATTTTGTTTCTTAGTACGTATATGTATATAATCTTGTTCATTCATCTTCATTAAGCTCTTTATCCTGGCGGATCTGGTGTCTATTCCAGCTAAACTGGATGAAAGGCGGGAATACAATACCAGATGGGATGCCAGACACAAACAAACACACACACACACACACACGTTCACATTCACACCTATGGGCCATGTAATGACACGAATCCACCTACTCGCATGTTTTTGGGAGGAGAGAGGAAACCAGAGAATTCTGAAGAAACCCAGGTGGATATTTATATCTATTTTATATTTATATCTATTTATATATATTTTATATAATATAATATATTATATTATATACATAATATATATATATATATATATAAATATATATATTATATATTTCTATATTTTATATTTTATATTTATATCTATTTATACCTAATAAATAAATAAATAAATAAACAAATAAACAAATTTTGATCAGTGGTGTTATGTTTGGGGTCTAAATAACCCTACCAATCATGATCCTGATTCCATATACCCACAAGTTGCTCAAAACAGCTGTTAGCATAACACTAATCAATGTTATCTATAGAATTATGTTAATCAATGTTATTCCATAGAAGCAGTTATTTGATTTCTTGTAGATTTGTAGATTAGTTATGAAATACAGCTGAACACTGGGAACAGGCATTAGTCATTCTTTTCATAATAGATAAAATTAAATTTTAATCTGTCAATGGCAGCTCAACAATTTTTAATTAACCATGAGAATCCAAATCCTTTCAACATTTTCACCCACAGCTCCATGGGTACATTCTCCGGACTGGCTTGTTCCCAATGCAGTCCTCACCCTAATGCTGTGATTCTGTCTGGAATTTTGTCTACGGTGTGAATTCAGCAAGAAATGTTGACCTTGCTCTTACAGCCATGAGAATGGAAATGCAGTTGGAATTAATTAAGGAAAAACTGCAAAACCTGGGAACTAAAATTTATACTTATGCTTAACAACTGAAACAGCCAGAAGGTTTGTGTGTGTATGTTTTCAATTTAATTCAATTCATTTGTATAGTGCTTTTAACAATGGGCATTGTCTCGAAGCAGCTTTACAGAAGAACATAAACATAGAGAAAATAAATTATAAAGTTTAAAGTTAAGTACGTTTTTTATCTCTATTTTATACCTAATAAGAAGCCTGAAGTGACGGTGGTGAGGGAAAAACTCCCAGAGATGATATGAGGAAGAAACCTTGAGAGGAACCAGGCTCAGAAGGGAACCTCATCCTCATTTGGGTGACACTGGACAATAAATAATAAATAAGATGATAATAAGAGCTCTTGAAGAACTATTAGGTCAGTGTAGTTCATTATGGACTTAACACTAATTCCTTGCTGTCGCAAGCTGACAGATGCAACGGTAGTTCAGTGACTGTGTGATAGTCTTCAAGCGATTTAAACCACAGCAGTCCCCTGGGTCACAGGCTAGTATGTGTTTGTGTGTGTGTGTGTGTGTGAGAGAGAGAGAGAGAGAGAGAATAATATTGTTTACAAGAGTCGTCACCTGCATTCTGGATCCGGAACTCTCAAGAAACTTTCTCAAGAAAGGAGATTGTCTGTTATATAAATAAATAAAATGAAAACCATAGCTGTGATTTCAACCTCCTGGAGTAAAGACACCACAAAGGCATGTTGTTGTTAGTACATGATAGGCAATGTCTCAGAACTCCACCTTTGTTTAAGATATAATTATGTCGAATTATATTTCATTTTAACCTGCGGGATTAGTTTTCCTTGTTAGGTTGCTGTGATGCGATGATTGTTTTGTTACACCTTGATTCTAGAAGAAACTGGCTGACCATAAACTTTAACTAACATCCCTGTGGAGTAAATATTAGCCTTTAGTTCTCTGGTTACATGCTATCTCAGTGGAGGAGCAGTGTCTAATTCAGTGAAAGAGCACTCCCTTATGGACACAACATGATAATACTTTTAATCTGTGGAACGTCACAGATCTGTTTTGTAATCTGTGTCTATATTTAATATTGTTGTGGTTTGGTTTAATGCTTACTAAAAGAAGGAAATGTCTTGAATGGAGAACAGTCGAGACAGCTTAATCAAGCACAGTATTCTATTTACTTAATAACCTGTGGAGGATATGAAATGCTGAACAGAATCTCCCTAGTGTCTTTGCGTAAGAGAGACAGGTCACAAGGACAGACTGATTGTGAGTCAAAAGATCAACTTTCCCAGGTAAAACAAGATTAACTGTACTTGCAGATTTGCTGCAGCAAACATGATATCCTGACCCTCTTAAAGACCTGCACTTGTGTACCACATACACACCACACGTCTCCCCTACATACCTCATTAGTATTGATCAGCTCTACCAAATTTGATTCCTAGCATAAACCTCAGTAAACAAACAAGATACTATTTTCATTTTCTCTCGCTATTGAGGGCTCTGAAGAGTATCACAACAAAATGATGATACTCTTCTTCTTACAATTAGACATTGTCTGTCTCACACACACATACACACACACAGGGACAATTTTATACAATAAAATATAAATTTTGACACTGGGCCAGATTTTATACTTTAAAGCCTGATTTGTGGTGTAATGTCTCCAGGCTATTCATTTACTCTGGGTGTGTGTTTAGCTCCCGTCTTAATCACAGTCTGTTGAAATCCATCCAATTCACATTGAAATTGTTTTTCCAGCTCCTAATCAACTTAATGCTGGTAATCCGTGCTTAATCATTTGGCACTGTTGGAAATATGCTAGATCATAATTAATATGTGACGTCTCTGGTATTCTCTGAGAACACTCACTCCTTACCTGTCTGGCCTTGCATATCACAACCAACATACAATGCAATTTATTTCAATAATATTCGTAGATATACACTATACTGCCAAAAGTTTTGGGACACCCCTCCAAATCATTGAATTCAGGTGTTGTTTTTCAGGGGTTGGACTCGGCCCCTTAGTTCCAGTGAAAGGAACTCTTAATGCTTCAGCTTCATACCAAGACATTTTGGACAATTTCATGATCCCAACTTTGTGGGGTCAGTTTGGGGATGACCCCTTCCTGTTCCAACATGACTGCACACCAGTGCACAAAGCAAGGTCCATAAAGACATGGATGAGCGATTTTGGTGTGGAGGAACTTCACAGAGTCCTGACCTCAACCTGATAGAACACCTTTGGGATGAATTAGAGCAGAGACTGCAAGCCAGGCCAAAACTGGGATGTCTGCCTTTACATGTACTTGAATGTAATATGGAGTTGTCCCGCCCTTTACAGCTATAACAGCTTCAACTCTTCTGGGAAGGCTTTCCACAAGGTTTAGGAGTGTGTTTACGGGATTCTTTGATTCCATTCCTCTAGAAGTGCATTTGTGAGGTCAGGCACTGATGTTGGATGAGAAGGCCTGGATCGCAGTCTCCGCTCTAATTCATCCCAAAGGTGTTCTAGTGGGTTGAGGACAGGACTCTGTGCAGACTCTGTGCTGGTAATACAAATATATATATATATATATATATATATATATATATATATATATATATATATAAGATCAGAAGATCAAATTTGGTGTGCTTAGTGGGCTAAAAAATTTAAGGTTCTAACCTCTGCTATCCCTCTAGATGGTGTCCTTTCACTCATATGGACCCTGAAGCTGGAGGCCCATCTGCTTCATGTTCTCTATGTTGAATGCTTTCAGTCTAGCTGATTCAGAGCATCATTCAGATGTAAGCTTTAAGTAAGACTCCTCTCTTTCTCGTTGCTGCATAGAGAGACACATGGACAGACAGATTACCTGTTGATAATCTAAATCAAATCCAAAAAGTTGCTAGAAGTTACTCATTAGCTGGCAATGTGAGAGAACAGAAATAGAGGAGCAAGATGGCCTAATCAGGTCTGAGTAAACTGGACCCTTTCTGTAACCCTGTTAATATACTTTTAGCTTAAGTCTTTTTTTTCTTTTTATATATGTATATTAAACTTTCTTTTGAATAAATGTGGTTCTATAGTACAGATATACACTAGTGGAGCTGTTGTGACTGCTGCCTAAATGACATGAAACACAATGTTCATTAAGTTATTTGGACTTAGTGCCATCCTCTGGTCATTACAGGTAATTTGATATTTAGCCAATTAGAAATTATTTAGGGATAAAACAATACATATCTAATCAACAACTAATCACAGGGCACAGTTGCAATAGACTCGCACACTATGGACAATTAAGAGATGTTCATCAGCCTACAGCGCCTGTCTTTGAGAGGAAACCAGATTACCTGGAAGAAACCCCAAGGCACCAAAAGAAAATGCAAACTCTGTGCACACAGATTAAATAAATAAATAAATAAATTAATTAATTAATAAAATGTTTCAGATTTTCTGAAATACACTTATGGTATAATATAAATAACAATTACAATCAAAAATACAGATTTAATTTTTCCATCAGATCCATCAGATTTAGTCATTCATTCACATTAATGTACAGAGATGGACTGAAGAAACCAACAACCAGTAAATAAAATGAACAGTAAATAAAATAAAATAAAATAAAATAAAATAAAATAAAATAAAATAAAATAAAATAAAATAAAATAAAATAAAATAAAATAAAAGGTGGAAATGTAATGGGGAATTAGTAGCTACAACACACAATGGCCTACCTCTCATAGAGGATAATTAGAGTAAAACTAAAGACTGCCAGGAGCTCAAATTCAGTGGAACCTCATTTTTTGGGTGGATATATGATAAATTTATTAGCTCACCCAAGAGGCAAGTAAGAGCACCAGTGTGTTTCCCAGGTTTGGTTACCAAGAAACCTCTGGTTAAACTGACTAGGACTGTGGTAATGGAAGTAAACAATGTCATAATAGTCCTAATTTGCAAGCATAGATATCAAGAATGACTGTATACATAAAAATAAATCATTTCAGATTGTTTTGTTTTGGTCCTATTCAATCGCAGAAAAAATTACTAATTCAGTTACACGAGGGTTCGGAAAGGCAACAGAAAACTAAAACCAACAACTTAGGGATAATTCAATATGTTCAAGTGAAATCATGAATAATAAATAAAAATAACAGTGAGAAACATTTTAAATATTTTAAAAGATGTAAATGTGTGATAGTTATGCTAGAGTAGCTAACAAACTTATGAAACACATTCTGCATTTTCTTCTAGACATTCCGCTAGAAAAACATGCCTGGCTCTGTGTGTGTGTGTGTGTGTAGTCGTGGTGATGGTGGTTGGGGGGGGGGTTGTCTGCAAAAAAGTCACATCCTGTTTCCCATAAAAATAGAAGCACACAGCGTCAATAACTTCTCTGATGTTTAAAAAGAAATGCATGATTAATATCACTATCTCAGTATCAAGCAACCCGTCCTTTAAAGATGTTATTTGAGCCTGAGTTGCAACTTCGTTTTCTCTCATTATAATTAACATCAAGGTGTTGTTCCAAATAAAGGGTTCCACTATATGGCCAAAAGTATACAAACACCAGCTTGGTCATATAAGTGTTTGTTGAACATCCCATTCCAGTTCTTTGTTGCTGTTATAATAAGCTCCACTCTCCAGGGAAGGTTTTCCACTAGATATTGGATCGTGGCTGTGTTCATTCAGCCACAAGAGCATTTAATGAGGTCAGGTACTGAGGTCAGACGAGGTCTTGGAAACAGGTGGCACTGCAGTTCATCCCTAAAGTGTTCAGAGGATAATTGAAGATAAAGAAGAAAGGTTTTTGCTTTGTATACTGTAGGTAGAGGATCTCTAAGTAGAATTCTAAATGGGTATGTGTGTGTGTGTGTGTGTGTGTGTCTGGGGGCTGTGTGAGTCTTTTTGCTGGAATTCCAATAATAAAAGAATTACAGTAATCCAAACAAACAGTTATAAAGGCATGGGAAAGTCTCTGCAGCTTTTTCTTTCAGCAGTATTACAAAAATGGAAGATAATATGACCCAAATCTAGCATCTAAATAATAGAGGACAAAGCCAAGAAGCGATCCCAGAAGATCACCCAGTTTCACAGTTGCTGTGCTAGATGTGTGTGTGTGGCACAAATCTGTAAGATCAACAGCTGAGAGACAGAAATGATCATGTCTATAAATTACAGTATCGAAAGCAGCACTGAGATCAGGACGGAACTTGTTTTAACTAATCTGATTGAACTAATTAAATCTGATCTTGTTCTCCCACCAGCACAGAAAATAGACCACTCAGTCTGAGTCATCCAGAGTCAGCCCACATTTTTTAAGAGTGCGTCTGACGTACGGCATGGCATCCTGCAGGAACCACTCTCTTTTATAGAGCACCAGCATCACGTCGAGCAACAGGCTGTGCTCCCTCCTTCTACATATACACATAGAAAACAAAAGCAACATCACACTCCACCAACAAGATTAAAGGAACAAAAATTACATTATTAGTATCTATCTATGATTACTGCTTTAAAAATTCAATTGATTTACATTAATATGCAGAAATACATTAATATGCAGTATATATTTTGTGGTCTAAAATTCATAAGATTATCATGATAAAGTATCTCCTGTGAAGTATTTTGCTTCAGCATACCAAGACATTTTGGACAATTTCATGCTCCCAGCTTTGTGGGAACAGTTTGGGGATGACCCCTTCCTGTTCCAACATGACTGCACACCAGTGCACAAAGCAAGGTCCATAAAGACATGGATGAGTGAGTTTGGTGTGGAGGAACTTGACTGGCCTGCACAGAGTCCTGACCTCAACCTGATAGAACACTTTTGGGATGAATTAGAGCGGAGACTGTGAGCCAAATTGTCCAAAATGTCTTGGTATGCTGAAGCATTAAGATTTCCTTTCACTGGAACTAAGAGGCCGAGCCCGACCCCTGAAAAACAACACGCGATTTAAATGATTTGGAGGGGTGTCCCAAAACTTTTGGCAATATAGTGTATCTCAATCTGTCAACCTCCTATATGATGATAAGTGAGGTTTCATGTTAAGACACATAAAACATTCATAAATCATCCAGCATTACTTTATTTTATATTACTTATGCAACGCTTATAAACGTGTTATAACAACCATAAATAAGTGACGTTCAAAATAAGTTTTGTTTTTAAGTGTGTGAGCAATATGGTCTGTGTCTTGTTCAGTGATTTTAACTAACATGATTGATGGGTTGTTTATGTCTGTATGTTTTTGAGTGTGTGTGTGTGTGTGTTATTGTGTTTTACCCACAGTTGTTTGTAGAGGTTGGGTTTGTGTAGTGTTGGTTCACAGCGGCAGGTGTGTGAAGTCGGCTCAGGCGGTTCGGATGATTCATGGAAGCCAGAACATGAGCTGAAGCAACACTTATTCCCTTTATCTTCAAGGAAAGCGAAAAAGAGTCCAAAAGAGGAAATATTTCCCTTTTATATAAAGTAAAATCTCGTATAAAATTAAAATTGATAGATTTCAAAACCAAAAAACAGAAAAGCATATATTCATCTTCATCATCATCATCCTAACCTACATCATTTTAATCATAATAATAACCTATATCATCATCTTTATCATCATAATATCTTTCATCATTGTCATAATAACATTTGTCATCATTGTCATGAGTGTGTGAGGAGTGTATGTGTGTGTGTGTGTGTCCCTCACCCTGAGGAAGCTCACTGGTGCACTGTTGACAAACACTGTGTGACACAACGAGCATTTCCGTGTTAGTGGTGACCGTGTGTGTGTGTGAGGAGTGTGTGTCTGTGTGTGAGTTGCGCACGTTGGTGTGTGCACTCGAGCCGTGTGTGTCCGTGTCACCGTTGCAACCGGAGCAGGGTCTGGAGTTGGATTCTTTCAAGAGGGCTTCGAGTTTTGCTTTTAGTTCTGCATTCTCTAAACAAACCTGCAGGAGTCAGCACATGCATACAGAACCACACACACACACACACACACACACACACACACATACATACTTCGTGTTAAAACACAAAGTGAACACAAAGCAATTTTAAAACATGTGTTAATTTACATACTCTTTCATAACAGCTTTTGGTGTCATCTATGTGGGAGAGCAGCTCAGCCTGCAACACAGAACAATAACACAGCAGCAATGACTTTCTGAATTTAACAAAATTGCTGTAACATACGTGTGTGTGTGTGTGTGTGTGTGTGTATGTGTGTGTGCTTAAAGCTGTATATAAATCACTGGAGGGTTATAACCTTTTCTTTTTGGAGCTGTGTGATAGACAGAGCTGTACTCTTCCTCAGTTCTTCATACTCCTTTCGGATGCTCAGCTCAGATAGCAGACCCTCCTAAAACAACAGTGGACTCAGATAAGTCTATGTTTATTGAACTGTCCTAAAATAGCACATCTTCACTGAATTCAAATCAGTTTATACACATTAAGGCGTCCATTAAAATGCTCGGCATCACTAAACTCTAGTGCACTACAATCCCTGTTTCCTAAAACACGAGATCATCAGTTTAAAATCTTTCACAAAATTACTGAACATAAATAAAACTTTACAGTCTTATACATTCATTGTGGTTGCTCTCTTCAACAGTGCTTTTGCTAGTGCATTCTGGGTAAAAGTCTCTCTCCCTTTGCCGTATGTGTAATTTTCTTTCTGATAAACGCATACACTCTCACAGAGGCTCTTCTCTTCCTTTAGACACAAACTCTGTGAAAATGGAGAATTAAAGCAAATAGAAGATACCAGAAGAACATACCAGATATCAGCAGCATCACTCTATTAAAAACACACAGTATAATAATATATACATACATATATATATAATCCAGGAAGAAACTTTGGTGTTTATTAACTTGAGTTTCTTGGAGATCGGAACATCTGAACCATTTAGACGTCTGGAAGGACTAGTTTTAAAAACACTGTGCCAGAGAGGACTAATCCCGATGGCAGATAAGAGAAGATATGGGTTCTTCTGCACATGCTTGATTGCACATGCTCCGAATCTGGCACCACATTTTGATATAAATAAGTGTGATGCAAATAATCTGTGTGTATTTCATAATTTTGTCCATAAAATATTTGTTTCTTGAGGTAAACTTATGTTTGCTCTATGATGTTTCGCATGTCCTCTGCATAAATCAAACTGTGGACTTTAATATTAATCTTATCAATTAGTTAATGGGGTGGTGGTAGCTCAAGTGGTTAAGGCTCTTGGTCACTGACCGGAAGATCAGGGTTCAAGCCCCACCACCACCAAGCTATCACCACTGGGCCCTTAAGCAAGGCCCCCAACCCACCCTGCTCCATGACCCTGTGCTCTGACCCCAACCCCCAAGGATGGGATATGCGAAGAAAGAATTTCACTGTACAGTAATGTATATGTGACAAATAAAGACAACTTAATGAATAGTGTCATATTTATCTATTTGATATTGGTCTTAAATCTTGGCCATGCTCTGCTGTGTGGATTTATACAGCAAGAATACATACTTTAAAATTTTCAGCGTCTCTGGACTTTAATCTTTTTTATATATAATTTTAATAGCAAACATTGTCACAAAGCATCTTTACAGAAATTCAGATGTAGATTTCTTTTTAGATCCCTAATGAGCAAACCAGAGGGGGTTACGTCTGAGGTCAGTGATACTACTGTTTCCTTATTTTGGTAGGTACTCCCAGCATGTGCAAGTCTTTATTCTTATGGATGCAGACAAAAAATAATAATAATCTTAATGTGACCGTAGACCTAGAGAGAGAGAGAGAGAGAGAGAGAGATGGAATATATTGGAAAAAGAGAGGCGAGTCTAATGAATACATTTGGATGATGAAAGCTGATAAGACACGAGTTCCTTTAGCTGGATGAATTTCTGTCTGTTTACCTCAGCATTTTTTGGCACCGCTGATACTCCATGTGAGGTGCTAAGAGATTCCTTTCCAGTCGAGTCATTCTCTTTTTCTCCTTCACTTTCCTGGCTTCTCTGTCCTTCTTCATCTTTTTCTCCCTCCTTCTGTGTCTCTCTTTCTCTCCCTCCTTCTGTGTCTTTTTCTCCCTCCTTCTGTGTCTCTCTGTACTGACTTCTGTTATCACTCACCTCTTTTTCAATTTGGTCATTTCCAGCTTCCCTTTCATGTCCCTGTTTACTGATCTGTCTCACTTCATCTTCAGTCTTTTTCGCATTCCCAGTTTCATCGCTTCCAGTTGCTGTCTCCTGTCTTCCGATGTCTCTCTCCGCTCTTCGCTTGTCTTTCTCCACCCTTCCGTTGTCCCTCTGCTCTGCTCCTCTGTTCTTCAGATCTTTTTCCAGCTCTGTCACTCTCTGGCTCAGGCTGTCTCGATCTCGCTTCACCTGAATAATAAATTTGTCGTATTCCTCCCTGATCTTTCGTTCCTGTTTACAGTTGGGGCACTCGGGGAGGAGTGGAGGGATAGATGAGGAGCTGAGAGAGGATAAAGTTTTCTCAGTAGAGTGACGGTGAAGGGGCTCTGCAAAAACAGACCCAGAGAGGCATCGGGAGAGTGGGATGGCACTTTTCACGATGCAAACTGCAAGAGACAAAGACCACTAAGGAGTTTATAATAAAATAAGTACTACCCTTATGAGTATCACATCTTATTTCTACAATCACTAAAACCATGTAACTCAAAATCTATCACAGATTTATATACCAGCACCATTTAAGCTTTTATTTATAATTATATTAAGACGTATTCTGGTTCAGTGGTCTGTATTTTGACACAAGAACCTTATTGGTGTGATCTCTCTGTCTTGCTTATTTGATTGTAGACAAGCTATTCAAGCTTTTGCTATTTCTCTTGGCAGAAAAAAATCACCTGTATTCACGTTAAATTTGCAATATACACTCACTGTCCAGTGTAATTTAGGCTAATTTATGCATTTATCCGATCAGCCAATCCTTTGGCAGCTGCACAATGCAGACAATTATGCAGATACAGTTCAAGAGCTTTAGTTAATGTTTCGGAATGGGTAAAAACCAAGCTGGTAATTCTGCTCTGGTCTCTATCATCTACAAAGTGTTTAAGACTCAGGATGTCCAGGGAAATCCCAGGAAATCAGGAGTTTCTAAAATACTCCTGGTACCAGCAGCCATGCCACAGTCAAAGTCATAGAGATCATATTTTTGCCCCATTCTGAAGTGTGATGTGAACATTAACTGAAGTTCTTCACCTGTATCTCAATGAGTTTAGGCTTTCTTCATTAATCTTCACAAATGAGCAGGTTGTTCCTATTAAAAAGCGGATAGTGAGTGCATGCTTTATACTTAATCACCATCCACTGTTCCACCCTTTTCTTCTGTAATCCGAGATCCGCAGCCGTGATATCCGCTTGGTTCTGGTGGTCTGGGTTTCTCTAGGTGTGGCAAGAAGGAGCGGCTCTCTGAAACCTCCAGGCTGCGTTTGGATTTGAGTTGAGTGAGAGGTCCAGGACTGCTCACAATCGACGGCAAGGAGGCTTGAGACTGGACCAGACAGAACAGGACAAGGCAGAAATTGCAGAAATGCTGTTGTTTTATTTGTTTGTTTTTTTTATGTTACCAGACCCTCTATTGGGCAGAACAGACATTAAGAAGTGGGTAGATTTGCCTCTATATATACTCCTACTTTTAGATACTTTTATAAATATAGTTACTACTAATGTCAGTATTATATACTTTATTAAGTTAGCTTTTGAATTGGAAAACAGTGAATAATAATCTTTAGACATGGGTTGTTGCTGGATTATTTTGTTCTCATATTAAATGATCCTAGAGTATTATATACGATATACACCGATCAGCCATTACATGGTGAAGTGAATAACACCGTTGATCTCCTCATCATGACACCTGTTAGTGGGTGGGATATCTTAGGCAGGAAATGAGCATTTTGTCCTCAAAGTTGATGTGTTAGAAGCAGGAAAAATGGACAAGCGTAAGGAATTGAGTGAGTCTGACAAGGGCAAAATTGTGATGGGTAGACCACTGGATCAGAGCATCTCCAAAACTCTTGTGGGGTGTTCCCGGTCTGCAGTGGTCAGTATCTATCAAAAGTGGTCCAAGGAAGGAACAGTGGTCAACCGGCGGCAGGGTCATGGACGGTCAAGGCTCATTGACGCACATGGGAAGCGAAGGCTGGCCCGTGTGATCCGATCCAACAGACGAGCTACTGTTGCTTAAATTGCTGAAGAACTTAATGCTGGTTCTGATTGAAAGGTGTCAGAATACACAGTGCAGGACGGGTCAGGGCTGTTTTGGCAGCAAAAGTGGGTCAAACACAATATTAGTCATAATGTTATGCTTGATCGGTGTATTCTGAACTATGCAATATATTACATGTATGTTTGTGCTTTTATCTATATGGCATCAGTCTAGTTTGCCTACTGGTAGACATTTTTGTTCTTAATCTGATTTTATTAGTGTGAAAAACATGCCCCTCTTCTGACCTTGATTAAATATACAGGATATAAAATGGATTTTTTGTTGTTTGTTCATAGTGAGTCATCCCTGTGATGTTTTTCGATTTGGAGCTAGATGAAATGAAAGAGTGTTATTTTGGGAACTGCCCACATGAGAAAAAACAATCCAGTGACATTGACAGCTGCATTAAAAATACACTTCCTGTCTTCTTGTTAAAGCCACTCTGCGTGCAAGCATTAGCAAGACTTGATCAAGTTTGTGATAAGATTTTTCTACAGGAAGTCTTTTTTTTGTAGCATGTTCAAAGCTGAGATTAAGATGTCTGTGCATTCTGTACTACGCAAGTCAAGTTAATAAAGTCCAAGTGAGGCCCAAATCCAAAAAGCATGAACACAAGTTGTGTCCTGGGAAAACAATGACATCATGATGATGATAAAACCTTACCCGAAAGCAGGATCACAAATTATAATACAAGAAAGAGTTGAAAACATTACACAGAGAAACAATACTAAGAACTACACAATCTGCATGCCTCTGCAAAGAGGAATAGAGACAACAGGGTTTCAATAACCAAACTAATTAAGGGATGAACATAGAACAGGTGAACACATCAGAAAAACAAACCAATGATAAGATGTGTATGTGGACAGGACTGGAACCAAAAAAAAAAAAAAGCACATACACGTTCTATGAACTGGGAACTGCAGAGGAGGGTAACTTGTGACACAAATGTAAATTAAGCCAAATATAATGGCACTGTGATAAATAGTAATAGACTCATCCTTTGTAATAGGACTGTCATGATAACTGTAAATGCATGCATCCTGTTAAGATACAGTTTAGTGTTAAAACTCCTGCACGTATAGGGGAGGGGTAAGAAGTAGATAGATAGATAGATAGATAGATAGATAGATAGATAGATAGATAGATAGATAGATAGATAGATAGATAGATAGATAGATAGATAGATAGATAGATAGATAGATAGATAGATAGATAGATAGACAGACAGATAGACAGATAGATAGATAGATAGATAGATAGATAGATAGATAGATAGATAGATAGATAGATAGATAGATAGATAGACAGATAGATAGATAGACAGATAGATAGATAGATAGATAGATAGATAGATAGATAGATAGATAGATAGATAGATAGATAGATAGATAGATAGATAGATAGATAGGGATAATTCCTGTGTTATAGCAGTTTAGCCAGTTAAAGATACAACACACAAGTACAAGCAGACTCTGGCTCCCTTAATAGATTGGAGCATGCTGTTGCACATCGTGAATTAAAATCATAAAGCAAGTTAAACTTCAGTAGATTTTGACTGCTGCCAGCTTCAGCGCTCAAAACCTTTGGAGACATTTCAAAGGAAAAGTGCTTGCTTAGCCTCCCCCTCTACCTATAAAAATACTGAGCAGGAGAAAACATGTAAAACTGATGAAGCATCAACACTTACTCTACGATCTGCACTGACCGGTGGGAGGATCTGTGTTCTAGTAAGAAGAAGGCTGTTCTTTTCTGCTGACCACATGTTTGGCACCTAAACAGACAAATACATTTTAGTTTAATCGAAGCTCTGCTCTTCTGAGTGGAACACTGTTAGGAAAAGCGTACTGTACAGGAAGGGTCAAGTGAGCTTTAATGAATGCTTCATTCTCTAGGCCCTAAATACAAGGCATCACCTCATGTATCCTGAAATGCTCTGTTTTTTCTGAACATATATAATAAAAATATAAGCCTCTCCGAACTGCAACCTGCATGACCATGCTTCTGTATTCATATATAATGAAATATAATTCTTCAAATGTTGTTCATGTACTGGTCCTTTTGTGTGTGTGTGTGTGAGTATGTGTGTACCTGTGCAGGTGTGTAGCGGATCTGGGAGGTGTGTATGGGCCGTGAAGGTACATTCAAAGCCTGTGCAGCAAACTGAAGGCAACTCATAGTCTCAGTGACGGAGGACGACTGGGTTGGCACAGAGACCATAAGACATGTCCGGCAGTTTCCTCCGAGACTGTACAAGACACAAAGACAACTAAGATACAGCTTCATACAACACAAAAGATTCCTGCCTAGTAGTTTATAATAGAGATAGAAGGGGTAGAAACAGTACTTATTAGTCCTAGATAAGCAAATAAATATACAGTTAAGTTGCCTTTATTTGTGATAGTGAAATTGCCAGAGTTCTTACCAGATCAAGAAAATTTGATCATATAACCCCAATATTATCATCCCTGCACTGGCTACCTGTGAAGTTTAGAATTGACTATAAATTAGCTCTACTCACGTACAAGGCTCTAATTGGTTTAGCTCCCACCTATCTCTCCAGCGTTCTAACACGTTACAATCCACCACGCTCTTTAATATCACAAAATTCCAGACTTCTAGTAGTTCCCAGAATATTAAAGTCCACAAAAGGGGGTAGAGCGTTTTCGTATTTAGCTCCAAAACTTTGGAATAGTCTTCCTGACAGTGTTCGGGGCTCAGACACAGTCTCCCAGTTTAAACGTAGACTAAAGACTTATCTCTTTAGCCTGGCATATATTTAACACATCCAATAACCTTGGGATTGGGGTATTCAAAGCAGCGCTGTGGACGACAACAACCTCCTTATTAATTTACATAATATTCTACACATGCTGTATCGGCATCACACAATTGACTACACATAAATACACAATATAATCACACTCTCTGCTGTCACCCAAATGAGGATGGGTTCCCTTTTGAGTCTGGTTCCTCTCAAGGTTTCTTCCTCATACCATCTAAGGGAGTTTTTCCTTGCCACAGTTGCCTTAGTCACCTCAGGCTTGCTCACTTGGGATAACATCTAGGACTGTCTGTCTGTTTATATGTTTGTTGTTTTCTTATGTTTTTTCTCATGTAAAGCTGCTTTGAGACAATGCTCTTTGTTAAAAGCGCTATACAAATAAAATTGAATTGAATTGAATTGAAATTCTTTCTTCGCATATCCCATCCATGGGGGTTGGGGGGTCAGAGTGCAGGCTCAGAAATGATACAGCACCCCTGGAGCAGGGTGGGTTAAGGGCCTTGCTCAAGGGCCCCAACAGTGGCAGCTTGGCAGTGCTGGAGCTTGAACCACTTAACCATGAGCCTTAAGCAAGAAGCATGACTTACGTATAAATGCAGTGTACATTGAAAAAAGGGGACAGTGGTGTCTCAGTGGTTACAACACTGGACTTCTGATTAAAAAGTTAAAATCCTTGTAGTACTATGCTACCACTGCTGGGCCCTTGAGTAAGATCTTTAATGCACAGTTATATAAATGCCTGCGATCTGCCTTAAATATGAGCAGAATGCTGATAAGACTGCAGCCTCCTCTTCTGCAAACAAATAGTTTGCAATGTTATGTGAGTAATGACTCATCCTATCCAGTCACCAAATGAAGGTAAAAACAAGCACTTGTGAGTAAATTCCTTAATTTAGCATCCAGTTTAATATTATGAAACTCACCTCATGGGCTAGGACAATAGTGGTGGAATATAATTGTTGTGAGTCAAACGGTAAAAAATAGGCAGCGCCCATAAAATAAATAAATAATAAGTGGACAGAGCAAAAACGGTGAAATCACAGGATGGCTTGGGTAAGACTCAAGCTAATATCTATGCTATTGAAAAAGGAAATTTGTAATTATTTAAAGGATTGAAAATTTTATAACCACACATGCATACACACACACACAACAAACGTTTGCTACACAGGACCAAATAATTAATTAATTAATTAATTAGTAGTCTAAGTAAAATTCTACATATACATGCAGTACAGTATGAAATCATGTCTCTCATGCAAAAGTATAAAAAACACACTAGAGTGGTGAGTGGTGATTGATAACGATGAATGACTCTCACCAGTCTCTCAGAACACGAGTGAGTTTGGACTCTCTGTATGGAATGTGTTGAATGCCTGTACTGCTCAGAGAATATATCACCTGCAATGAGAGAACATTTTACCCATTACCAGTAATCCTTATTGACATTGTAGTAACCACTGTAATGTTCCTTTTTGAGTTGAACAGCAAAGAAAATATTAAAATGCGCAGGACAGGAAGTATTCCAGAACCAGGATTTGGGAACCTGATGATTTAGTGTCACATGCAGTGACATCTGGTCAATAGGTGGGTGCTTAAAGTTAGCCATGTAGGTCTGTAAACTTTTGCAAAGCATGTGATTTGAGGCTGAGCTCTGATTGGCTTGTTTCAAATTCTCCTTGGGGTGCAGCACTCTGCCCCGAACCCTCCCACATTTGTTCTTAGCAAATAAATATTGTTTTTATATATTTGGCCTCATGTGATTGGACCATTGGAGTCTCATTACTGCCCAGCAGATTGTCAGTTAACAGACAATGGAAAAGAGACTGGTGAGTGAGATGACTGACTTTAACCAGAAGGTCACTGAGAAATTTTGAGAAAGGTCATTGAGAGAAGAAAGGAGAGCAAAATTTCTTTTCAAATAGTGCCACTGGTCAGTGATTAGGCAATTTCCAGTGTGTGTGTGTGTGTCTGTGTGTGTGTGTTTTAATGATTACCTAAATTACTGATAATAAACCCAATCATTTTGAATCAGAGTCTCCTCATTTCGAAGTATTTCCTACTTGTTATCCACTGAGGACGATCTATGATTTGATGATCTAGTCACTTTTACATCTGTTACAACTATAATCATTCCAGTTGTTCCTCACATTAATAAAAGTCTAAACAAGAATCAGAAGTTTGTCTGTTGGCCTTAATATGGGTTAAGGCTTGTTTATTTGTGCAGTGTGAAAATGTCCTTAATGTTTGTGCAATGCTTTAATGGCCCTTGGATGTTTTAACAACAAGAAAAATGGCACTGTATGCTGCTACCTTAGAATCAGGGATCGTGAAACTCTTGGAAGACCCATAACTGTGATAACATATACAGTGAATACAAAAAGAAAACACCAAACACACAGTGAAGCATGGTGGTGGCAGCATCAAGTTATGTGGCTGCTTCTCTTTAACAGACGACCTTCTAACAATCTGGAACATTTTTAAAAATAAGAGTGCAATAATATTGCCAAAGTATTATGTGCTATGCTAATAGACTCGTACTCACAAAGACTGCTGTATAACAAGCAAAAGGAGTATTAAGCGATGTATAAAACAGTCCATAGTACTGAAATGGAACAAAGCTACATGTGTTTTTGTAGTGTGAACATTTCTGAAAACATATTTCTAAAGATTGTAAGGGATATTTTAATTGCTTTTGGCCTCCTGAAGGTTTTCTTGAGCCACATGGAAACTTCTTCTCATATCCAGAACTGCAGAACTGTTGTATACAGACTTGTACACAGTGTGCACACTTCCGCAGTCACATTATGGTACGTTTTTTTCTGTGGCTAGTACATATATATATAATACGGTGGCAGAGAAGTGCAAAACTGAATAACAAATCCGAAACCAAATGAACAAAAACACAAGGATAATTCAGACAAACCTCAAAAGGTAGGTATAGTTTGCGAACGGAATTCTTCCCTCTGATTGGACGAGGCATCTGTCACTCAAGATATACAAGCAGTAGGAAAATGTGTATCTAACTTTATTTCTTGTACATGTGTGGAGTTCTGCATTTACTTTACACTATTTTTTCCCATAGTGCAACTTTAAATCTTTTAAAGAAAATAACAAACTTAAATATTTATCTTAATAAGAAAATGGAATTCATTCAGCGCTACTTTGAGGAAGGACCTTCATATGCCGTGATTTTGGATATACTGATAGCGCATCATGGCATAAAGATTAGTTTGCGATCTCTAAAAACACACCTAAAGAACACAGGCATGTTTTAAAGACAAAACTATTCCAGATTAAAGGAGGTAAGTAGCGTTATAAGAGCAGAGCTGTGTTCATACACACAACAATCCACTTTCTACTGCTGCAGCCTGCTGGACTTCTTGAATATCCTGATTGACAGATGTCTCGTCCAATCAGCGGTAAGAATTCCATTCGCAAACTATACCTACCTATTCCTGTTTGTCTAAATTGTCCTTGTGTTTTTGGATTTGTTATTGTGTTTTCTGATTTGTCTTTTTTTTTTGTACTTCTCGGCCACCATAATATACCGTTAATAAACATGATCAATCTTTTTACATGACGGAAACTTGTGATTTTAACAGAGGTGTGTAGTCTTTTTATATCCACTCTCGGTATTTGAGAGCGGATCTCAGATGCAGATACTCAGATACTCAGTAAAGAACCACAGACTGGTTTTAACCTCCTGGTAAACAAGTTTCTCAAACTAGCATCCTACATACTTCAGCGTTTTCATCACTCGGAATTAACCGGATAATTAATTTAGAGGAGTTAAATCAGGTCTTTTGGCACTGTTAAAGCATTGCACAAAACTCTGAATATGACCTCGTCCTCCCTCCAACTCGTTATCAGAGTCTTTGTTTTTCAAAACCATCCAAAAACTATTGAGGGAAAAGGGGCCTCTGCTTTATCTTTAGTAGCCACAGCAACAGGGTTCATTTCTAATATCCTCCTGAACTTTTGCTCATTTTGTTGAATGTGACCCTGACTCTGGCCTACCCCCACTCAGTTTCTCAACAGAAACACATTTAACCCTTTAAACATCATCACGTACACAAGAACAGGATTTGGCGGGGGGTTAAAAAAAACTATTATTATGAATATGAACACAATAAGATTAGAAGATAGATGTGATTAAAATACAAGCACGCGAAAAATAAAGCTAGTGATGTCTTTAACAGTCCACAGTGCTGAAGTGACGCAAAGCTACATGTGTTTTTGTAGTGTGTACATTTCTAAAGAACATACTCACATTTCTAAAGATTGTAAGGGATCTTTTAATTGTTTTGGCCTCCTGAAGGTTTTCTTGAGCCACATGGAAACTTCTTCTCATATCCAGAACTGCAGAACTATTGTATGCAGACTTGTACACAGATGTGTTGGGAAAGAGGGTGGGGGGGAGACAGTAAAGAAGACAAAAATGACACAAGAGATAAAAGGTTTTAAAGAAATACTCCACAATTAATACTCCTGTAATAATCTGTAGGAGATTGTGAATTGTTATTGCGTAGGCAACTCCCACAAACAAGAAAATTCCTGAATAAAGAAGAGACAGCTTACTTCTATTGGAAAGCTTGTATTGAAAAATTATAATGCATATTCAAAGTCTACACGTCCAGTTATTTACAGTTTTGCCAAAGGTTTTGTTTCCTCTTATTTCTCCCTTAACTGTTCTTGGCCAGTTCCCACACAGTCAGCTCTCTTCTATTACATACCTGCTACTAACTGAGAAAGGTATAGGCTTACACATGCTCACTCTGAGACTTATGAAGCTAGCCAGTTGCATCGTTTCAAACTACTGCTCATGCTGTGTCAGAGGGTGATTTTGCTCTCATTGCTGCTGTCCATGGATACTGGGATTCACACTTTTCCATGAGTTATCAACAGAAACATACACTATATCACCAAAAGTTTTGAGACGTCTGCCTTTACAAGAACGTGAATGTAATATAAAGTTTATATAATATAATATATAGTAATATAAAGGCTTTCCACAAGGTTTAGGAATGTGTTTGGGAATTTTTGACCATTCTACTAGAAGCGCATTTGTGAATTCAGGCACAGATGTTGGATGAGAAGGTCTGGCTCACAATCTCCACTCTAATTCATCCCAAAGGTGTTCTATCAGGTTGAGGTCAGGACTCTGTGCAGGTCAGTCAAGTTCCTCCACACCAAACTCGCTCATCCATGTCTTTATGGACCTTGCTTTGTGCACTGGTGTGCAGTCATGTTGGAACAGGAAGGGGTCATCCCCAAACTGACCCCACAAGGTTAATTGTCCAAAATGTCTTGGTATGAAGCTGAATCATTAAGAGTTCCTTTCACTGGAACTAAGGGGCCGAGTCCAACCCCTGAATTCAATGACTTGGAGGGGTGTCCCAAAACTTTTGGCAACATAGTGTACACACATTCCTGTGTTTGCATGTCTATATTGGTAACCACACATATATCCTTCTGAAAGAGCAGTCAGATGATGTATGAGCATACAGTATGTAGATTTAGAATTTACTAAATCTATCATATACTATAATTTATGAACATTTTCTATTAAATTGTTTTCATTTAGCTGCCCCAACAACTTAGACCTCTTAAATGTCCCTCATTAGCTTTTCCAAGTAAAGCATTTTCTTCTTTTTTCAGCACAGGGAAATATGTGGATGGAAATCACACATATATTACAGAAATAAAAAATTTTCATTACATTAAATATTTAAAGTAGCTCTATGGATGTACAAATGTGTGTGTGTGTGTGTGTGTGTGTGAGAGAGAGAGAGAGAGAGAGAGAGAGGAGAAAGCAAAAGAATTCTTCTCTCCTACTTTGCCTGAAATTGCGAGATCCACCTAGGAAATCAGAGAGGAGTACACACACACACACACACACACACATTTTATAATGTTTAAACATAAAAACAACTTTGTTTCAACTCACAAGTAGTCAAGATATTGGATGAATTGAATCTTTGAAAACTTATTAATATCCAAAACTTGATATGTCATAACAAAGTTAAAGAGAAGATACAAGTTCACATAAGTAAATAGGGCTCTCGTCTTTTACACTGCACAATACACAGCATTTAATTAATTAATTACAGTTGGTAAAAATGAGTATTCTGTCTGTAAGCTGATGCTACCATCTTACCAGAGTAAGTTTGCTGGCTATCAAAACTCCTTCTGGAAATGTCAGACGCACACACACACACACACACACACACACACACACACACATGCTTATTAATCATACAAAGAAACTATATAAAAATTGTAACAACGTTTTATGACATTTTAAACAATGAATCCAGTCAGTTACAGAGAGTACAGTGCAAAGAACCGTGCTGTGAAATCATAAACAGCAGGAGGTCGAGGTTACAGGTTTCCTCATAGCTCCCTACAATAACACACACACACACACTCACACATTAGTAGGGGCAGCATGCCAGTGTGTTTGCTGATGCTCCTAGGGGAGGCTTGGGTTGTGTAATTGTTTGATGGATGTGATGGGATTGTTTTTGTGAAAGTAAAGAATGTAGTGAAAGGTATTCTTGGATAAAGTCTTTCTGTGGACAGAATACTGGATTAGAGTTAAAAACAAAAACTTCACAGGGTTATACTATGGCTACAATAAAACCATATAAATTATTAAACTTCCATATTCAGTAAAATGCATTATTCATACAGCACTTCAGCACAGATTTGTTAAGACCAAACTATAAATATAGAAAATATAATGTTTCTTTACCTATAACAACACCACCAACAACAACAATAATAACAACAATAATAATAATTATTATTATTATTTATTTATTTATTTATTTATTTTTACTTAATTTAATTTTATTTAATTATTTATTTATTTTTTAAAATCTTTTTCATCCTAGCCATGCCATTCCTGGGATGTGAGTCCATCAAAGCTACATTATAAGATCGTTAAAAAAACCCACTCTATTTTGTTTATAAAGTCTTGCAATAGATCCAGCAAACTGACATTAATAAGTGTATAGCCTCAAACTGAGAGCCTATACTTAAGCCAAGAGGCTATCACATTTGCTATAGGGTGCTGTCTAATGAATTTGGCCTCAGTGGCAACATCTGGCGACATGGGCAATCTTTCCCATGTGGATGTGATCGCTCTCATTTTTTACCACTAGATGTAATAATAATAAATGCGAAAGCTAAGGATTGTGTAACATCTAGAAAGGCGAGCAAATCAGCAGACGATCCACTAAGAAAAACAGACCAGCAAATATATTTTTTTAAATCATTGGTTTACACTGAAGGTGCATCAACCAGGCATAACATTATGACCACCTGCCTAATATTGTGTTGGTCCCCCTTTTGATGCCAAAACAGCCCTGACCCGTCCTGCACTGTGTATTCTGACACATTTCTATCAGAACCAGCATTAACTCCTTCAGCAGTTTGAGCAACAGTAGCTCGTCTGTTGGATCGGATCACACGGGCCAGCCTTCACTTCCCACATCCATCAATGAGCCTTGGCTGCCCATGACCCTGTCGCCGGTTCACCACTGTTCCTTCCTTGGACCACTTTTGATAGATACTGACCACTGCAGACCTACAGATACTGACCACTACAGACCCCACAAGAGCTGCAGTTTTGGAGGTGCTCTGATCCAGTCACCAAGCCATCACAATTTGGCCCTTCATCAAACTCACTCAAATCCTTACACTTACCCATTTTTTACACTTACCCAAATCCAAACGCTTGCCCACATCAACTTTGAGGACAAAATGTTGACTTGCTGCCTAATATATCCCACCCACTAACAGGTACCATGATGAGGAGGTCATCAGTGTTATTCACTTCACCTCTCAGTGCTCAGACTGCTTGGTGTATTTTGGCAAAGCACCTAATCCAAAGTGACTTATCTCATTTATACAAAAGGCAAAAGTCCTTGCTCAAAGGCCCAGCAGTGGCAGCTTGGTGGTCCTGAGATTTGAACTCACAACATTCCAATCAGAAGTCCAACATCTTAACCACCGAGTTACTATTGGTCATGCAGAGGAGATTAGTTGAACATTTGTTGGATAAGCCACGACTGCTATCTAGCCTCTTTAATGGCTTTTGTTCACGTTTTTTCACCCCAAGATTTTACCCCTTCAATACTGTATCCAAGATATTACAGCAAATTGTACTTTTTAACAAACTGTGATACTCTGAACAAACAGAAAATTCTTAAAATGCTAGAGTGCAATTCAATCCTCTTAAACAGTTTTTAAAATGTTTTCCAGATCTGCAACATAATAAGTGATGAATATGACATAGACTTTTCAAGGCTAGTTACAAGGTAATGCTTTTTATAACACCTAGACAATCATATACATAATCAGTTGGCTTTACTTACCTTTATCAGACTTGCCTCTCATGTTTAAGACCATAATGTTGAACATCATGTGAGACTTGCTGGCAAAATCTCCTTTAGAGGCACCTGCAAAAAAAAGTATGGACATAAGGTTCTTCTTAGCATCCTCAGAAAGAGAATTAACGCTCTGTTGTACCTGTAGTTTGCTGAATCCTTTCAACTTTAATTGGTTCTCTGTGGAGGGAGGTTCTCTCACCTGTGTTCCTGTGGGTGATCCCACTGTGGTACACGTCCATCAGTTCCTGAGCGGAGCCGACCTCCAGCTCTCTCAACCCCTCCAGAAGCACCACTTCCTCTGTGTCGTGGATACGGCACACCTCACTCACCTGAGGCTCCTAAAAGTCATGATTTATGATTAGGATCAGTGTTTATACACTGATATATATACTATTTTAAAAAATGGTATATTTTTTAAATATACTGTATACTTTTTTAAAAAATGGCTGAGGTTAATCTCACAATCACAGTTAAGGAACAGAAAAATTCTAATCTGATGTGTGTAAAAATAAATGTAGGCAGAGTATGAAAGAAACATCGTTGTTTTTTGTTTGCTTTAATCGTTCAATACAAGAGGGATCCCTTTAACTGTTATAATAATCACGGACCGCCTCAGTTTCTGACGAATCACTCCAATTATTTAAATGTGTACAATAATATTAATCTATTTACAAGAGACTTTAATAATAGTAGGTTTTCATCAAAACTGTAACAAAAAAATGGATGGTTTAGGGGTCCCTTCATTTTGACAACCATAGAGTATTGACATATTACTTAACATGGACATCGCAAGTTAAACATTTATATGTTCACGCTGTTGAGCATTTTGTCACAAATTGAGCTCATACATAGCACTACCAGATTTTCTTTTACCTAAATATAAATATGGAGAATTTAGTTATTCATTAATGTGTGCTTTCATGCATATCTTTCAGCATGGACTCACCAACAGGTCGTATATCTTTTCATTAGAGATGTGATAACAGGACACTCTGACTCTGCAGTGTGAAGCTTCAGGAGCTGATAGGATCGGATTAAGGATTAATTCATTCTGAATTTTAAAGATAGAGATTCATTTAGTGGTCAGACAAAAATCCTGGAAAATGTTAAAGGAGCACTTCATAATTTTATGAAGTAATTAATTCACTGACAAGTCTTCTGACCGCACAATCACTCTCTCATGAAGTGACTTTTTGGGAGCTTTTCTGAGAAGCTCTGTTTAAGCATTTCATGACCAGAAAAATGTCAACAGTAACCTGAAATGAAGAAATTAGCACATTCATTCATTGCATGGTAATAATGCAAATGCGCAGGTTTCCATATGTATCTTTTAGGTATGAATTTTTCCATTGCAGTACTTAGAGTTTTAGGAACACTTCAACTCTAACTTATTTGAAAGTGATCAGATTCCACTGCAGATATTCAGGCAATCCAGCTGTCAAATCATTTACAATCCAAAAAGCCAAAGTCGGTATAATATTACTCATAAACCTTTATATCTGACTATGTTTCATTTCTTGGACAGTATCTCCACGCTGATACTCACATAGTTGGAATTTTAGATCATTATGCTTCATAGGATAGGTTCTTTCACTATCAGTAAGAAATGATATGTTAAACATAAGCCTAAACAGGACACGTTTTGAGTCCTCGTGCCTGTACCACTGATTATACACGTATTAAAGTTTGGAGCTGAGCTCTGACAGATGGATACAATTAAAGATGTCCTCAGCAGTACGGCTGATTATGCCCCTCTGTCTGGTGATGCAGGCTTGAACTGGGTGTGTCTCTCCGCTGGTGGATTGTCCATACAATATAACACAGCCATTATACCCCTTCATCACATACTCCACCAAGGACTAGGGCAAGTACAACGAGAGAGAGAGAGAGAGAGAGAGAGAGATTATTGTTATTATTTGTTCAAGACTATTTGTTTCATGTTTAATTTATTTTCTTATCTGTTCCCAAAGTCTGTATCCAAGCTTTGGCAATACAAATGTTACTGTCTGTCATGCCAATGAAGCAACCTTTGAATCTTGAATCTTTGAGAGAGAGAGAGAGAGAGACAGACAGAGAGAGACAGACAGACAGAGAGAGAGAGAGAGAGAGAGAGAGAGAGAGAGAGTCAGAAAGTTTTAGTTTCAGAAAAGCATATATAAGAATAAGAATAAGGGAGATTTGAAGGAGGAAAAGAAAAGGAGATAATGAAAGAAAACCTAGAGAGAATATTCAGCTTTCTCTTAATATTCTATTTCCCATGGTTGCACCACTCAAGCTGTGTAATCTGAGACAGCAAGAAAGTCAGGGACAGGAAATCATAAATAAATACATTTCAAAGATCTAGTGAATACTGTCAGTGCTAAGTAGGCTAAGTAGTAGATCAAGAGCAACATGGGACTCAGCCGTAGGATAAATGCCTTTGTCGTTGAATCATAGATGTCTTTTGGCGAAGCCCCTTCACTCCAAACAGCATCAAAATCCAGGACGTGTGGCCTGTGACCCTGCAAAAGGCAAACGCACATATTAACAAGAAAGGAACAACAAAAGCACACAACATACTTTCCACTTCTGTATTCTCTGTGTAAGCTTGTGTTTGTACGAGAGTCTGAGAGAGAGAGAGAGAGAGAGAGAGAGAAAGAAAGAAGACTGTAATCTAATTGGAAGAACTGATTTCATTGGCCCGAGAAACACTCACTCTGCCAGTGTCAACAGTCACTCTGTTCATCCCGATAACTCTGATGGAGGCTCTCGTCTCTGCTAGGAGAGTCAAACACAATAACAGATCTAATATCACAGCTGGGGTTTTTAACGTTACACGCATATTGTTTTAAAAGTCATAGCTTTCCTATATGAAATAATAACTTACTCAATGTAGTGGCTTTAATGTGAGAAAATAAAAACACACACATTCTATGAATATGCAAATTGAAAATGTCCCCAAACGAATACCTGCCCTCCTCCTTTCTCTAGTAAACTGCTCTCCCATGGTCTGCATTTGTATAGTGGAACATGACACGGTCTCATATTTTATGACCCAATATAAATATTTACCAAGAATCAATCTATGATGAAGAGTTTTAGAGTATAACTGGATTGAATAAACAACCTGTTCGCATTTCTGTGCGTTCTGGGGGACAGAGGCAGAGAACAACCCTAAAGCTCTTGGAGTTTTGTGCTTGCTCCATCTGATGGACGTCTTCTGGTCCCATGTCCCAATGAATGAGATGATTCTGAAAAACTCAGCCGATCTTAGAAAAGACACAGAAGCTTTGATTTAAACCAAGAACTATGATAACAAATTACATCAAGTGGTTAACGAATGATTATTTAAGACTACACGCAACATAGCAGGGAATAAACATATTAAACAGTACACTGATCAGGCATAACATTATGAGCAGTGAGAGGTGAAGTGAATAGCACTGATTATCTCCTCATCATGGCACCTGTTAGTGGGGGGGATATATTAGGCAGCAAGTCAACGCTTTGTCCTCAAAGTTGATGTGTTAGAAGCAGGAAAAATGGACAAGTGTAAGGATTTGAGCGAGTTTGATGAAGGGCCAAACTGTGATGGCTAGACCACTGGATCAGAGCATCTCCAAAACTGCAGCTCTTGTGGGGTGTTCCTGGTCTGCAGTGGTCAGTATCTATCAAAAGTGCAACCGGAGACAGGGTCATGGGCGGTCAAGGCTCACTGATGTACGTGGGGAGCGAAGGCTGGCCCGTGTGATCTGATCCAACAGACGAGCTACTGTTGCTCAGATTGCTTAAGAAGTTGGTTCTGATAGAAAGGTGTCAGAATACACAGTGCAGGACGGGTCAGCAAAAGGGGGACCAACACAATATTAGGCATAATGTTATGCCTGGTCGGTGTACAATGTTATTTTATGTTAAAAATGTAATTTAACTGCTCACACTGTCCCAGAAAAATGCTCTGTACGCTCTCAAAATAAATACCCTTTCATAGTAGCTAGCATGATACAAATCAACAGTACTTCTTTTAACGTTAGAATGCAATTTTAAAGTGAGAAGGCACATTAGACGTACCGTTAATTCGCTTTTAAAGTAAATATACACCCTAGATTATTTTTTTAATAATTTACTAAAATAGATGGAAGATATTTACAACAGATTAGATACGCTTCACGGTACCACTCCAGTGACAGGAAAAAATACAATTTGGTTTGTTTCTAAGGGAGTATGAAATTATAGTATTGTTGCTTCTTTACAAGTATGTGTTTGTATTATTGCAAGAAATTTTTAATACTCTTTTTTTAATTTAAGGTTAAAAACATATGTATTGGTCTTTGTTTGCTACACTCACAGGTACCAAACTGTACTTTTCATTGTTCCAGGTGAAGTACCATCAAGGTTAAAAACAATTTAAGGTACACGATTTAAGTTTAATATTCTATAACACATAAAAAAAAGATATCTATACTAAAAAATACATACTAAAGGTCCAAAAAATGTACTCTTAATGGCACCACTCTCGTAGCACTAACAGAGAGACACTTCGGCCATTTCCGTGACATGTGCTGAACGGCGGAAAATGCCGAAATAGTATTCCGTTTTCCTACGTTACTATAATAACCTAATAAACACCATATACAGTTTATCTGCAAATATTAAAAAATATTCTTGGTTCAAAGACATTTTAAACAGAAAGAAAAACACCACTGTAATATTTCTATAAAGTTTAAATACCTTTAACTTAAGACTTTCTCACCGACTTCAGACTCATCCAAACCAGCCATAGTAGACTCGCTAGTTAATTCTCCACACAAACTCAGACAGAATTCCGCACCGCCGTTTTCACTCGTGTTAAACCTATTAAACATTCTTGACAGAAAGCATCACCAATTATCAAACATTTTTTCCATTTACACGGAGTTTTCCGAGTCCACCTGACAGCGAGCACTAACCCCGACACCAGTGTCCCAGCGGCGCGAGCGCGCATCAAGCAGCCCTCGTGCGCAACCTCTGAATAACGGTTCTCACATTCAGTCAGCTAACGCTAGCGCACTAATTAGCCCAGTGTGTCGAATTAATGCGTCACTTTATACGCTTAAACCTGTTATAAACTACTAATGAGAGGGAGAAATGTGCGGTTTTTAATGTGAAAGAGAACGAAAAAAGACTTCTCACACTATACCTGTATCACCATGGCTACTTCAGAACATAGCATACTACCATACTAATGAGTAAAACAGTATGGCACCATAGCCTTCTTTAGTCACTACAATATAGAAGGTTAAACTATTAATGAAAAACCTCTAAAAGTATTTTTTGCCTGTCTGTGACAATTGTATACTATACAGCTATCAGGCACAACATTATGGCCACCTAATTTTGTATTGGTCCACCTTTGGCTGCCAAAACAGCCCTGACCCGTCCTGCACTGTGTATTCTGACACCTTTCTATCAGAACCAGCATTAACTTCTTCAGCAATCTGAGCCACAGTAGCTCGTCTGTTGGATCGGATCACACGGGCCAGCCTTCGCACTACAAGTGCATCAGTGAGCCTTGACCGCCCATGACCCTGTCTCCGGTTCACCACTGTTCCTTCCTTGGACCACTTTTGATAGATACTGACCACTGCAGACCGGGAACACCCCACAAGAGCTGCAGATTTGGAGATGCTCTGATCCAGTGGTCTAGCCATCACAATTTGTCCCTTCATCAAACTCGCTCAAATCCTTACACTTGTCCATTTTTCCTGCTTCTAACACGTCAACTTTGAGGACAAAATGTTGACTTGCTGCCTAATATATCCCACCCACTAACAGGTGCCATGATGAGGAGATCATCAGTGTTATTCACTTCACCTCTCACTGTTCATAATGTTATAGCTGATCAGTGTATACTATATGGCCAAAGTTATGTGGACACTTGACCATCACACAAATATTTGATTCTACCTCAAACTGTTGCCAGAAAGTCTGAAGCACCCAACTGTATAGAACGTCTTTGTATTTGCTGTAGCTTTATGATTTCCCATTACTGGCACTAAGAGACACAAACCTGTTCCAGCATGACAATGCACAAAATGAGCTTCATTACAGACATCAGGTTGATGTGACCCTGATCTTGATTCCACTGAGCATCTTCAGGATGAACTGGAACACCAACCATTTCACCTGACATCTATAATGCCCTTGTGGCTCCTCACAAACACACTCCAACATCTAGTGGAAAAGTTTCCCAGAATAATGGCAGTTATTGTGACAGGAAAAGAGGACCAACCCTGTGTTAATTACCATGATTATGAAATGCATAAGAATGGTCAGGTGGTGTAATAACTCTAACTCTGTAATAAATCTGTACTGGGACTGTACTGACCTGAGCTTTGTCTAGAAACAGGACAGAGTCTTAGGGTCTAAGACTACTAGTTATTTATAATTAAGTATATTTGTGTAATCCTTATATGAACATTTCCCCACTTTTTTATTAAATAAATATCTATTTTGGTTTAGTGATTAAACTACTAATATAGCAGTATGCGATTTTAATTACGAAGCCATTGACGGTCTCAGGTTCCCTGTATTCCTTCCCAGGGATACCACTGAATGTTTTTCATCATTCCTCCACTAGCACTGAGATTTGTCAGTGTTTTGTTTGTTAATCTACTTTACTGATTCTATACTCTGTGTTGGAGGTCTTCTATATGCTGTGAGGGCCTGCAAGTTGCCTAAGTGTTGGACTGGAATCCCCCCTTTAAGCGACTTGATGGTTTCTCCCCGTTTATTGTCTTTTTTACAACATGCTCAGGGGAAGAATGTGCATCATCAGACAGGGACATTTCAGCTTCCTGGACCCCCTTATGGAGCAGAACATGAATCAAACATTACGAGGCAGCAAGGAGAAAGCGATTATAAGTGAAATCTCAAAATGTGAGTGAAAGAGAAATAAATGGAGATGAATATGATACCTGGGCTGAAAGAATTTGTTGGAACGCTGAACAATGAAAATTCGTATAGCAGTCAGTGGTAATAAGTGCGAGTTATTGAGGAGGTGTTCAATGACTAAGAGTTATAAAGATATATAGAATGAAACACGGTAAAGTGAGAGAACGCGATAGAAGGAGGAAGTTGTGTGAGTAAGAGATAAAGGTACTAGAGAAGAGAGACAAGATCGAGAAAGAGGGAAAAAAAGGAAAGAGAAGGCAGGGTGTAGTTTAATGAGTGTAAGAGTTATAGAGGGAGAGAGAGAAATGGGATAGAGAGAGAGAGAGAGAGAGAGAGAGAGGTGAGGCTGCTGTCATCTCCAGCTGTCTCTGGGTAAATGGTGCACATTCCTCACCTCCATGTGTATCCATGCATCTGCAGTGAGGTGAAGACAAATCCTCAACTCTACACAAGATGTTTCAACAATTATCTTCCAGCTTTATTACATACTTTCTATGTAAAATATTGTTATTGTCTTATTTAATGTTATATTTCATTATTTATCTGAGATATCTGGTAGCAAAACAAGCGTGAATGTATTAGCATTTTCCAGTGTAAAGTCCGACCTAACGCAGAACATGCCATAAGCATTCATCTAGCTTAGCCAGATTTGTACACAGGTCTAGGTCTTAGTGTCTTTAATAAAACCGGAGGTCAATACACTGCTCAGCTGAAATGTATTTCAGAGGAACAGCAACTTCTGCCTCCTCCAGCAGATGGTGATATGAATGTACTCCTCCAGTGCAAGTAAGTAGAAACCAGTGTTGCCAGATTGTTGCATAATCATTTAAGGAAGATGGGACAATAACCCAGGGTTTATTCCTGCCTCAGGCTGAGTGTTCCAGAGCCACTGAGACCTTGACCGGGGTAAAGTGCTTACTGAAGATGAATAATTAATAAATTGAATAATGAAGTGATAAAAAAACAGGTTTGTGTCTCTTAGTGCCAGTAATGGGAAATCATAAAGCTACAGCAAATACAAAAACGTTCTATACAGTTGGGTGCTTCAGACTTTCTGGCAACAGTTTGAGATAGAATCAAATATTTGTGTGATGGTCGTGTCCACATAACTTTGGCCATATAGTATACACTGATCAGCTATAACATTGTGAGCAGTGAGAGGTGAAGTGAGACTGATGATCTCCTCATCATGGCACCTGTTAGTGGGTGGGATATATTAGGCAGCAAGTGAACATTTTGTCCTCAAAGTTGATGTGTTAGAAGCAGGAAAAATGGACAAGCGTAAGGATTTGAGAGAGTTTGACGAAGGGTCAAATTGTGATGGCTAGACCACTGGATCAGAGCATCTCCAAAACTGCAGCTCTTGTGGGGTGTTCCCGGTCTGCAGTGGTCAGTATCTATCAAAAGTGGTCCAAGGAAGGAACAGTGGTGAACCGGAGACAGGGTCATGGGCGGTCAAGGCTTACTGATGCACGTGGGGAGTGAAGGCTGGTCCGTGTGATCCGATCCAACAGATGAGCTACTGTTGCTCAGATTGCTGAAGAAGTTAATGCTGGTTCTGATAGAAAGGTGTCAGAATACACAGTGCAGGACGGGTCAGGGCTGTTCTGGCAGCAAAAGGTTGACCAACACAATATTAGGCATAACCAACCAGGCATAATGTTATTCCTGGTCGGTGTATTTAATACACAAATAATTACATTTAAACACTTGCACACTTGCTAGATCATCCATTTCACAAGCTAAACACAAATTTATTAAGCACTGGTAGTTTTTACAGTGCAATGATAACCAAAACTAATAGAAGAGACTAAACAAGTATCATAGTTTTTCATTTAATGGGATCACCTTTGCATTTCGAATCACACAATCAATCATCATGATGATAGAGATCAGGTCCGAACCATGGAATACAGATAAATGGAGACAAATATGTTGTAAACTTACTGCTTGTATTAACATGTGTGTTAAGCAAAAGCTCTCATCATATTGCTCTTTAAATGTCTCAATTCTTATTCGTCAGGTTGATTAATTTTCTGTAACAGCTGCTTTGACTGCAGGTTTATAATAATGTACTTGTTCTAATACATTACTGTTTCTAAAATAACATTTCATGCTCCCAGCTTTGTGGGAACAGTTTGGGGATGACCCCTTCCTGTTCCAACATGACTGCACACCAGTGCACAAAGCAAGGTCCATAAAGACATGGATGAGTGAGTTTGGTGTGGAGGAACTTGACTGACCTGCACAGTGTCCTGACCTTTGGATTGAATTAGAGCGGAGACTGCGAGCCAGACCTTCAGTGCCTGACCTCACACATGCGCTTCTAGAGTAATGGTCAAAATATTTCCATAAACACACTCCTAAACCTTGTGGAAAACCTTCCCTGAAGAGTTGAAGCTGTTATAGCTGCGAAGGGCGGGCCAACTCCATATTACATTCATGTGCATGTAAAGGCAGACGTCCCAAAACTTTTGCCGATATAGTGTAAGTAACTATAAATGGATAGAAAAAATTATATATTTGTTATTGTTAGCAATCATTGAAACATTTTTGCTGACGTTATACATAAATAATCAACACCACGTTCCCTAGTGTGTTGCATATGTGAGTTATATTGCTATAAAATCAGGGGAAAAAAACCTTACAGTCCAAAACATCACATGCACACAAGGGATAAGTCAACTTAAACTGGCTTCATGACATGAAGATGAGTGGCCTTCCCAGAGACCAGGGATGTTTCCAACATCTTATGGAATCCATGCAATGACTAATTGAACTGTTTTGAGAGATGGTCCTCCCAGTATTAGTACAATAAAATTAGTAATAAAATGCTCAGTGAGTGTAGTTTCTCAGTTTAGCGTCCATTGAGCAAGTAGGTGGATTCTTGTCCTCTTCACCCTGGATCTTAGCCAGTAGTGATAGTTCATCACTCATGTTCATTTAGCTTGTGTTGAAATGTGTGACAATCCCCCCTGCAGCTGTGGAACCTTGTGTTCCTCCTGACCCACTTTCACTCAGATGTGATGCTCAGATACCAATTTAGTTTCATATTTCCACTATGCACATGGTGATGAAGCCTGAAAATATATACACAGAAATTCTAGGCCACTTGGCCCTTGAGTGGATATGATGTTTTGGACCATAAGTCCCCCCCCCCGTTGCAAAACAGAAATCTGACCAACAGTGTTGGATCGGATCACACGGGCCAGCCTTCGCTCCCCACGTGCATCAATGAGCCTTGACCGCCCATGACCCTGTCGCCGGTTCACCACTGTTTCATCCTTGGACCACTTTTGATAGATTCTGACCATCGCAGATGGGGAACACCCCACGAGAGCTGCAGTTTTGGAGATGCTCTGATCCAGTGGTCTAGCCATCACAATTTGGCCCTTTGTCAAACTCAAAGCTCAAATCCTTACACTTGTCCATTTTTCCTGCTTCTAACACATCAACTCTGAGGACAAAATGTTCACTTGCTGCCTAATATATCCCACCCACTAACAGGTGCCATGATGAGATCGTCAGTGCTCATAATCTTATGCCTGACCAGTGTATATACAACCCCCAGCAAATGGACTTTTGCCCATAACCAATACCAAGTCTACTTCAAATCAAGAAATTGTTTCCTGTTCAGAAAATTCTAGTTTAACAACTGTCCAGGAACTTTTAGGGTGAGCAATATTTCTAGAAAGCCTCTAGATGTTTATGGTGAACTTCCTGAAACAGAGACACCTGTGCCCTCACGTCCAGCTCGATTTTATTTATACTGTGGAAAGTGTCATCAGTTATCAGTATTCACATTGCATCAAGGGAAATGGATACTCAAACCAGCAGTGATGAGTGGGAGCAGGTGTGTGGCCTCTCAGATGCACTTGGAAGCTCATAAAACACTCAAGTTCATAATCAGCAGCTGCGAGTATGCTTGGACCGCATTAGTATGAAATGGAATTGGAATGGAATTTACAAATCCAAAATAAGGCATACATTTTCTTTAGAGCATGCCAAATTACATCCTAAAAGGTGTTTTACTCGATGGGTGTGGTTTGAGATCATTGGAAAACCCTTGAAGCACTTCTGAATTCAGGAAATCATCATTTTATTACTTCTGTCTTATTTTATTTACACTGGATGACTACTAGGTGGTACATTGGGGTTCTGCCTCACAGCTCCAGGGCCCTTACGTCGATCCTGAGCTCAAGTTACTGTCAGTGGAGAATTTTTATGTGGGTTCTCTCAGTGTCTGTATGAATTTCCTCTGGGTTCTCAGTTTTCCTCTCCCCTTCCAAAAATAGCCTGCAGGTAGGCAGGAAATACTAGATGCAAATGTGTACAAATGGTGACTGTCTTTCCATCCAGAGTCTACTCCTACCTCCATAACCTGTTCCTGCTGTCCTAGTGTTCCTGGGACAGGCTTCGGGATCCAACGCAACCCTGACCAAGATAAAATGGACGGCTTTTAAAATATCGTTTCTTTTTCTTTTGACTTCCATTAGGAATCACTACAACAGAGCATTAATATGCAGATTAAATTCAACACACTAGGGTTTTATGGAGATTCCCGATTTCATTCCTGATGCAAACTTTGACTAGGTTGGTTCAAAGCCCACATGAGAGCACAGGTTTCAAGCCACTTGACCATCAAGTATCATTTAAGGTTGAACATAAGTGTCGAAATAATTTGGTGATCTTCACCCCCTAAACTGGCTTAACAGATTAAGTCTAGTCTCCCATCTTGAACCTTCTTTACAATACAAGTCATTACATACAAACATTGCATTGGAAATACAAATGAATAATATTTCAGGTTACCACTGAGCTCACTGACCTTCAGTGTCCAGCTGAAGCTGTTCTGACAGCAGCAGTGACCACTGGATTTGAGTCAAGCAGTTCAACCTGGCAGCTGTTCAGTGTTTTCCAGGTGATTAAACAGAATTAAAATCTTCTCTACTTGCAGGAGGCACACAAGCTTCAGTTCTCTACATTTTGTAAGGAAAAGTAACATGTAAAGAAAACGGTGATTAGTGTAGGAACACCACCACTTAGCTATCGAGTAATGCTACTTGTTAAGATGACATGATACTACCAACAAATCCTCAGGATCTTCATAAATCATAAACTATTAACAAAATATAAAAACGTGAACTTTGTAAGGAAACATTACATTTTCTTTTAGCATTACACAGATTGGCGTAGCTCTGTAACAGGGTTGCCAGGGTTGTTTATATTTGAGCTAGCTTTGGTCAAGATGAACTGGAATAAAATCTAATAAATATCTGTAAACAGAGACCAACACAAATAAATGGACCATGTAAGAGTAGACTATGTCTTTATCCCATGTGTACCTATTGCAAAGATTTCAAGATAGACAGGGGGGTAAAAAAACTGGATAATGTCTATTCTTTTCTTCTTTTGGTTTAGTTTGCCTAGACCTGGTAACCCTGTCTTGGTACTTCTCTAGACTGTAGTTTAAGTTTAATGCTCCCACGTCTGACTACACCACTTTAATGGCTTTTTGCTAACCTCCCAACATTGTCCCATGACCACAACTCTTTACGAACAAAAGCAAGCCCAGAGAACATGGTTATAAAATTGTTTTGACTTTAATCAACTCAAAAAACAAAACAAAAACAAACAAAAAAAAAACCCCAAAAAAAACAAAAAGCTTCACATCAAACGTAACACTTAAAGAAGGGGATGTCGCCACTACTGACTTCGAAACATTCTTTTCCTACTCAGAATGTCAGCGTATTTATTTATACCGAGGTTTAAGAGCAACAAAAATGGAAAATGAAGAAATAAAAAGAAATGTAAACTGGGTGTGGTTTTTTTTTATTTTAATTTCTTTATTTGCTCTACGTAGTGACTTAAAGCACTACAGCATGGTAAACAAGGTAAATTAGTAAAAAACAAAAACAAAACCCTCCATAACTGTCTCTGAATGAGTTAACATGAGAGCAGGTATAAAGACGCAGCCTACAATAAACCCATAAATATTTCAACCACTTTTGTTTTTGTATTTTTTTTTTTTTAAACTTCGATTTAATGAAAGCTCACAAAAGGAGCCACCATCCTCATTGAGGAAAACAAAAAAACCTGATGTCGGCTAAGCGACAGCACAGCCACACACACACACACACACACACACACACAACTGCGCACACACAATCACACATTCACTCACACTAAATCAAAAACAACACTAACAGGAAGAAACATCCAAGTGTTCCCATGGTAATAAAGCTGCTATTCGATAGTGATGATGCGTCCGTTATAATATATAAAGCCACTGGACAGCGAGTATGCTAACCAGGTCTAACCAGGAAGCTAGCACTGCCGAGATTGAGCAGCGTGCACCAGACCTTCATCGCTTTGTTTCAGATTCATTCATGAATTTCAACATTCGTCTGCAGGCTGCGAGCAGTGCAGAACCTCACAGCTTGTTCCTTTTTTTTTTTTTTTTCACTTAAACACACAAACACAGAGTGATGAGGAATCCTGGGGTATGTCTAGACAGGTGATCTGATTTTGGATTCTTTCAGTAACCGTTTACATCCTACCTTTTTTATTCCGATTTGCACAGCACGGTCAACATATGAGAAGTGATCACTAACCTCTAACTGGATTTAAGAACTTTTGGTCCAACAGAACCAACAGTTCAATAAATGTGATCACCTGCTACTGTATCTTGTAACATATTTTGATCAGTTTTTTTTTTAAAAGAGCACACTACAAACCTTGGTTAATCGGTCGAACATGTGAAGCAAAGAATTAATCTCCAAAACTGAACAAATCTGAGATTCCTCATCACTACATTAGCATGTGGCTTACTGCAAGACAAAAACAAAAAACCTGCACTCCCAATTTTATATATAATATATAAACTAATACATGATGTAAGCAGAGAAGGAAGTGAGAAAGAGAGAAAGGGGGAAAGAGAGAGAGGGAGAGACAAAGAGAGAGAGAACAAGTTAAAACGTGTAGCTTTGAGAAAAACTCCATGCAGCGTTGAGGTTAACTGACCAAACATAAACTCGAGTTAATTAAGTAGAGGTATTACACACACACGCACACTCGCACACACACACACACAAAAGTGTCCATATAAAATGCAGGTTATGTAAAAAGGGCCACTAGGTGACTGGATCATTTTACAGATTGGCATTGATTTGGTCAAAAGACAGCCGAGTGCAGTTATTGCCTCCGTAGAGGAGGAACACACTCAGACACACTCAACCCACACACACACACACACGCGCACACTCGCTCCCACACATATCAGTGGCCTCAAAACCAGACAGCCTGGACACTGCTGTCTTTAGCGATGTGTTTAAATGTGTTAAGGCGCCAAAACACGATGCGTACACACACACACAAACACACACGCACGCATGTGTGTTCAGTCACACATCTCCTCAGGGATCTCATGAGGGTTGAGGATTCCAGGGACAGACATCTGCAGCTTGTGCTTCTCCTCCTGGGCCTGGCGCAGAGATGCCTCACGTTCCTCAAGGAACAAATCTGTAGTGTCCTCCCCTGCAAACTCCTGAAGAGATAACGAGAGCATGAGACATTTAGTGGTTTAAAAAAATAAAATAAAATCTTAATTCAAGTTTTGCTTTGTCCCTTAAATCATAGCTTAATACAAATTTATATGGAGTGTGCATTCTACTAAAACATTTCTAATGAAATAGCACACATTGCTAAACTTAAACCTCACTGTTTTTAAAGACAGAGCCTTCCAGGAATCACTCGCCCCCGACCCCTCAAAACAAATCTAAAGCTACACCATCTACAGTACTTGTGCAATTACTTACCAAAAGGACAGAAAGCCTGTTCCTTTAAAACTTAGATAATACAACACCAATAAAAGGGTTTTTGTGGATGCTGAATAAACATTTATGCAAAACAAATATGCAAATAAATGCCATTCCAGTGTCAGTAGTGCAGTGTGTATTTCCTCAGGCCTTTTCAAATTCTGTTAATTTTGTTTAATTACCAGCACCATGATGAACCAGCAAACAAACTGTATCTCAGTTGGTAGCAGTAAAAAAAAAAAAGCTGGATAGAAAGTCCAATCTCAGATCCAAGCTCAGATAGATTGGTGTGGATCTACTGACCTTGATCTGCACCAGGAAGTCTCTCAAGTGCTCTTTAAATGCAGGGATGTCCTGGTTCAGACTGAACAGCCCCGTCACAAACACCTTCACCTGTGCACTAAAATACACAAACAAATGTTAGAATTTGGCCAGCAGACCAAGATCTGGATCAGATTTAGAAACCCAACAGAACAAATTCCCGATTCAAGATGAGAGGCACTACAAAGTTTAGCATTACTATACACACCAACAATTACTAGTATAAATAATGCATAAAGAGAGTTATTTTATGGGCAAATGGCCATATGTTATAGTCATTCTGTAAAGCACAGAGTGCAGAATTTAACAATCCTAATAACTTTATAATAGAGTAAATCAATGGAGTGCTGATTTAAAACACGACTTATTTTGTTTGTGGTCTCATGAGATTACCTGGTAGGCGATAGCTGGCTATATTTTAATGAGTTTAGAGTTAGAGACCTATGCCAGGATGTGCGCTGGTATCTTCCACCTGTGCTTAGTTATGCTAATATAAGCAGATTCCAAGAAATTGCATTAAAATGTAAAACTCACTCTTGTAGATGAGGGAAGGCAGTCTTGAGCAAGTTGGCCACGTACTCTTGGATGAAAGCCTGATTGCTTATGGGGTTCCCAGGGTTCAGTGTCATACTGATCTTACCCTCCTCTACCAAATTAAACATGTAAGCCAGGATAGATGCGTGCATCGTCAGACCTGGAGGATACACAGAGACACAGGAGTTATGTGCAGGAAAAAAAATATATATATACACAAACCCTGACCTTAGACATCTTCAGATTTCGTCTTCTTTAGTTTTTAGTGTTACATTATATTTGGTGTTCATTAGACATCTTCAGATTTGGTCTTCTTTAGTTTTTAGTGTTGTTACATTATATTTGGTGTTCATTAGACATCTTCAGATTTCTTCTTCTTTAGTTTTTAGTGTTGTTACATTATATTTGGTGTTCATTAGACATCTTCAGATTTGGTCTTCTTTAGTTTTTAGTGTTACATTATATTTGGTGTTCATTAGACATCTTCAGATTTGGTCTTCTTTAGTTTTTAGTGTTACATTATATTTGGTGTTCATTAGACATCTTCAGATTTGGTCTTCTTTAGTTTTTAGTGTTACATTATATTTGGTGTTCATTAGACATCTTCAGATTTCTTCTTCTTTAGTTTTTAGTGTTGTTACATTATATTTGGTGTTCATTAGACATCTTCAGATTTCGTCTTCTTTAGTTTTTAGTGTTACATTATATTTGGTGTTCATTAGACATCTTCAGATTTGGTCTTCTTTAGTTTTTAGTGTTACATTATATTTGGTGTTCATTAGACATCTTCAGATTTGGTCTTCTTTAGTTTTTAGTGTTACATTATATTTGGTGTTCATTAGACATCTTCAGATTTCTTCTTCTTTAGTTTTTAGTGTTACATTATATTTGGTGTTCATTAGACATCTTCAGATTTGGTCTTCTTTAGTTTTTAGTGTTACATTATATTTGGTGTTCATTAGACATCTTCAGATTTGGTCTTCTTTAGTTTTTAGTGTTGTTACATTATATTTGGTGTTCATTAGACATCTTCAGATTTCGTCTTCTTTAGTTTTTAGTGTTACATTATATTTGGTGTTCATTAGACATCTTCAGATTTCGTCTTCTTTAGTTTTTAGTGTTACATTATATTTGGTGTTCATTAGACATCTTCAGATTTGGTCTTCTTTAGTTTTTAGTGTTACATTATATTTGGTGTTCATTAGACATCTTCAGATTTGGTCTTCTTTAGTTTTTAGTGTTACATTATATTTGGTGTTCATTAGACATCTTCAGATTTGGTCTTCTTTAGTTTTTAGTGTTACATTATATTTGGTGTTCATTAGACATCTTCAGATTTGGTCTTCTTTAGTTTTTAGTGTTACATTATATTTGGTGTTCATTAGACATCTTCAGATTTGGTCTTCTTTAGTTTTTAGTGTTACATTATATTTGGTGTTCATTAGACATCTTCAGATTTGGTCTTCTTTAGTTTTTAGTGTTACATTATATTTGGTGTTCATTAGACATCTTCAGATTTGGTCTTCTTTAGTTTTTAGTGTTACATTATATTTGGTGTTCATTAGACATCTTCAGATTTGGTCTTCTTTAGTTTTTAGTGTTACATTATATTTGGTGTTCATTAGACATCTTCAGATTTCGTCTTCTTTAGTTTTTAGTGTTACATTATATTTGGTGTTCATTAGACATCTTCAGATTTGGTCTTCTTTAGTTTTTAGTGTTACATTATATTTGGTGTTCATTAGACATCTTCAGATTTGGTCTTCTTTAGTTTTTAGTGTTACATTATATTTGGTGTTCATTAGACATCTTCAGATTTCGTCTTCTTTAGTTTTTAGTGTTACATTATATTTGGTGTTCATTAGACATCTTCAGATTTCGTCTTCTTTAGTTTTTAGTGTTACATTATATTTGGTGTTCATTAGACATCTTCAGATTTGGTCTTCTTTAGTTTTTAGTGTTGTTACATTATATTTGGTGTTCATTAAACATCTTCAGATTTCGTCTTCTTTAGTTTTTAGTGTTACATTATATTTGGTGTTCATTAGACATCTTCAGATTTGGTCTTCTTTAGTTTTTAGTGTTGTTACATTATATTTGGTGTTCATTAGACATCTTCAGATTTCGTCTTCTTTAGTTTTTAGTGTTACATTATATTTGGTGTTCATTAGACATCTTCAGATTTCGTCTTCTTTAGTTTTTAGTGTTACATTATATTTGGTGTTCATTAGACATCTTCAGATTTCTTCTTCTTTAGTTTTTAGTGTTGTTACATTATATTTGGTGTTCATTAGACATCTTCAGATTTGGTCTTCTTTAGTTTTTAGTGTTACATTATATTTGGTGTTCATTAGACATCTTCAGATTTCTTCTTCTTTAGTTTTTAGTGTTACATTATATTTGGTGTTCATTAGACATCTTCAGATTTCTTCTTCTTTAATTTTTAATGTTGTTACATTATATTTGGTGTTCAAAGTTTTATTTTCCTTTATGTAAGGAATAACAAATTGGAGAAGTTTTTCTGGGTCCATCTTGGAGCGCATACCAAATTTGGGCAAGTCAAAAATGTTTTACAGGTATAATCAAATATATGTTTTAAGTTAGTGCTACAATATTTTTGGTGCTTCATCGCCCTTCAATAAATACCCATGGGTCAATCTAGTATTGCCTATACAACACCCTTGTACATACAAATTGGTCATGTTTGGTTCTAAAGGATGGATACATATATTTCCTACCACAGGACTTATATTAAATAGTTTGTTATTTTGACATTTTTCCCCATTCTGTTTGCCATTTCCTTGTGTCAGTTGATTAAGGGCTTGAGATTTAAAGGTGGGATTTGGCATTTCACTAATTCTTTTTTGCAGTAACTTGTTTTGCTAAACTTTCAATAATTCCACCACGTCCTGGAATTCAGCAGAAAACAATGCTGTAATTAAGTCTCCTCGACTGTTTCGGTTTGATTAAAAGGTCAACAATTATTGAATAATTTGTCTTCGGGGATTCCTGTGCTTGTAGTCAGGATGATGAGTCAGTAAACACTATGATGTTTCATTTTCTTGGATTTTCAGTCTGTTCCAGAGCAAGCGGTAGAGCACTGGCTTCTGCTCTAAACGTTTAACTTTGGTCTGGAACCAATTACCACGGCTGAAGAGACACGACTGTCTATAACGGTGTATACGGGATTATTATCGGGAGGGAAAAAATGCTTCTTATGTCAATGGCATGCTGAGGGTATATTGTAGAAGCGAGTTTCAGCCTTCTTATTACAAATCAATGTGTAACTTTTCTAAACTCCATGCTGATCTTTCAAACTGTAAGATAAGTAGCAGTGGCTCACAGGGTGTGGCTCAGTCATTTTAGTGAACCTGCCCTGTATGACTCACCGGCTGTGTGTGATGTGTCTGTAACTACGGAGAAGATGTGTTGCAGTATGTCGCAAAAGTATGTCTGGTAGAAGCTCTGAGCTGCTGCCTCCTCCTGGGCCACGTTCTGCAGCAACGTGTAGAGAATCTGCAGACCTGCATGCACACACACGTGGCAAAAATAACATTATTAAAAGGCAAAGACAAAAACATGCTGCCTTAACAAGACAATACTGTGTTGTACAATGAACAATACAGGTGTTGAACAATACAGGCTGACATATTAATACAGACTTGGGATGAAAACATAAGTGACAAGACTAGAGGAAATGAACTTTAAGTGGTGTGATGATGTTTTTCCGAACGAACAAGTCATTGTGAGATTTGAGAACTCACCAGTGTCGGCCACGTTTCTCATGGTGTGTTTAAAGGCCCAGATGATGGAGTCCAGCACCAGTTTGAACTGTGCTGGAGGAATGGCGAGGAACGCTGGAAAGCAGTGGGAATTCACTGCCTGCAGCAGGTAGAAGAAGTGTGTGCGGTGTTCTGGATACTCCTCAAAATCCTGGACAAAAGAAAATAAAAAAAATAAAACAGGACTATTAGATTACAAGAAAACAAGGTGAACAAGTAGAAGTCTAGTTCTAAAAATATACTTCAAATAGGAACAAAAAAAATATATA